>NW_017618911.1:0-32906 GCF_001879475.1 Ipomoea nil | reverse complement strand
TTTTGTAAAAAATATTCTGTTAATTATTTATTGTTTTTAACTTACTCATTGAATTTCATAAGAAGGTCTTTGGTGCAAACCTAAGGAAGAAAAACAAGATGAAATATTGCATTGAATCCAAGAATTGTTTAAGGATATGCGCTTAGGCCTCACCTAGAAATAGAGATTCGAAAATTACATAATTCATATTCTCAATAACATTATGACATTCCCGGTTGAAAATGTAGATGTCATAGCGTTATACAAAGAAAGTACCATATAATGAAAATTGCATTTGTAGACCAACGGTTAGGATAATTGCCTTCCAAGCAATAGACCTGGGTTCGACTCCTGACAAACGCATTACCTTTGCATTCGTTAAGCCTCTTGAATTAAGCAAACCAAACATGCAACCCCAGAGCTTAATTTCGTTAAGTTTGGCTTCTCAATATAAGTAACCTTATGGACTAAACTCTTTTATATTTTAGCAGTTTGTAATTTTGATATCAATTTATTCACCTCTTAACATTTTTAAAATATCTACTCAAACAAGTTTGTTCAATCGGTTGTTGAAACTTGAAATGAAAGTTTCGTATATATTTGATTTTTGTAATTTTTATTATTTTTTTCTACATTGCCCTCTATTATATCACATAGTTTTTAATAAATATACATGGACCCCTTCAGTGTATACTTTTGTAACAAAATATTCTGTTAATTATTTATTGTTTTTAACTTACTCATTGAATTTCATAAGAAGGTCTTTGGTTGAAACCTAAGGAAGACAAACAAGATGAAATATTGCATTCAATCCAAGAATTGTTTAAGGATATGCACTTAGGCCTCACCTAGATATAGAGATTCGAAAATTACATAATTCATATTCTCAATAACATTATGACATTCCCGGTTGAGAATGTAGATGTCATAGCGTTATACAAAGAAAGTACCATATAATGAAATTGTGTTTGTAGTCTAACAATTAGGATAATTGCCTTCCAAGCAATTGACCCGGGTTCGACTCTCGGCAAATGCATTACCTTTGCATTCGTTAAGCCTCTCGAATTAAGCAAACCAAACATGCAGCACTAGAGCATAATTTCGTTAAGTTTTGCTTCTCGATTTAAGCAACCCTATGGACTAAACTCTTTTCAAATTTAATAATTTATTATATAAATTCCATTTTATATATATTTCTGTAAATAAAATTTGTATTCACACTTCTATTAAACAAACATTTATATTTTACCAGTTTGTAATTTTTATATCAATTTATTCACATCTTAATATTTTTAAAATATCTACTAAAACAAGTTGTTTCAATCGGTTGTTGAATATTGAAATGAAAGATTCGTATTATATTGATTTTTATAATTTTTTTTTTTTTTATACATTACCCTCTATTATATCACTTACTTTTTCATAAATACACATGGACCCCGTCAGTGTATACTTTTGTAAAAAATATTCTGTTAATTATTTATTGTTTTTAACTTACTCATTGAATTTCATAAGAAGGTCTTTGGTTCAAACCTAAGGAAGACAAACAAGATGAAATATTGCATTGAATCCAAGAATTGTTTAAGGATATGCGTTTAGGCCTCACCTAGAAATAGGGATTCGAAAATTACATAATTCATATTCTCAATAACATTATGACATTCCCGGTTGAGAATGTAGATGTCATAGCGTTATAGAAAGAAAGTACCATATAATGAAATTGCGTTTGTAGTCCAACGGTTAGATAATTACCTTCCAAGCAATAGACTTGGGTTCAACTTCCGGCAAACGCATTACCTTTGCATTCGTTAAGCCTCTCGAATTAAGCAAACCAAACATCCAGCCTATTTCGTTAAGTTTCGCTTCTCGATTTAAGCAACCTTATGGACTAAACTCTTTTATATTTTACCAGTTTGTAATTTTGATATCAATTTATTCACCTCTTAATATTTTTAAAATATCTACTAAAACAAGTTTGTTCAATCGGTTGTTGAAACTTGAAATGAAATTTCGTATTATTTTGATTTTTGTAATTTTTATTATTTTTTTCTACATTGCCCTCTATTATATCACTTACTTATTAATAAATATAGATGGACCCCGTCAGTGTATACTTTTGTAACAAAATATTCTGTTAATTATTTATTGTTTTTAACTTACTCATTGAATTTCATAAGAAGGTCTTTGGTTGAAACCTAAGGAATACAAACAAGATGAAATATTGCATTCAATCCAAGAATTGTTTAAGGATATGCACTTAGGCCTCACCTAGATATAGAGATTCGAAAATTACATAATTCATATTCTCAATAACATTATAACATTCCGGTTGAGAATGTAGATGTCATAGCGTTATACAAAGAAAGTACCATATAATGAAATTGTGTTTGTAGTCTAACAATTAGGATAATTGCCATCCAAGCAATTGACCCGGGTTCGACTCCCGGAAAAATGCATTACCTTTGCATTCGTTAAGCCTCTCGAATTTAGCAAACCAAACATGCAGCACTAGAGCATAATTTCGTTAAGTTTTGCTTCTAGATTTAAGCATCCCTATGGACTAAACTCTTTTCAAATTTAATAATTTATTATATAAATTCCATTTTATATATATTTCTTTAAATAAAATTTATATTCACACTTCTATTAAACAAACTTTTATATTTTACCAGTTTGTAATTTTTATATCAATTTATTCACATCCTAATATTTTTAAAATATCTACTAAAACAAGTTGTTTCAATCGGTTGTTGAAAATTGAAATGAAAGATTCGTATTATATTGATTTTTATAATTTTTATTATTTTTTTATACATTACCCTCTTTTATATCACTTACTTTTTCATAAATACACATGGACCCCGTCAGTGTATACTTTTGTAAAAAATATTCTGTTAATTATTTATTGTTTTTAACTTACTCATTGAATTTCATAAGAAGGTCTTTGGTTCAAACCTAAGGAAGACAAACAAGATGAAATATTGCATTGAATCCAAGAATTGTTTAAGGATATGCGTTTAGGCCTCACCTAGAAATAGGGATTCGAAAATTACATAATTCATATTCTCAATAACATTATGACATTCCCGGTTGAGAATGTAGATGTCATAGCATTATAGAAAGAAAGTACCATATAATGAAATTGCGTTTGTAGTCCAATGGTTAGGATAATTGCCTTCCAAGCAATAGACCTGGGTTCAACTCCCGGCAAATGCATTACCTTTGCATTCGTTAAGCTCTCGAATTAAGCAAACCAAACATGTAGCCTATTTGGTTAAGTTTCGCTTCTCGATTTAAGCAACCTTATGGACTAAAGTCTTTTATATTTTACCAGTTTGTAATTCTGATATCGTTTTATTCACCTCTTAATATTTTTAAAATATCTACTAAAACAAGTTGTTTCAATCGATTGTTGAATCTTGAAATGAAAGCTTCGTATTATTTTGATTTTTGTAATTTTTTTTTTTTTTTCTACATTACCCACTATTATATCACTTACTTTTTCATAAATACACATGGACCCCATCAGTGTATACTTTTGTAAAAAATATTCTGTTAATTATTTATTGTTTTTAACTTACTCATTGAATTTCATAAGAAGGTCTTTGGTGCAAACCTAAGGAAGACAAACAAGATGAAATATTGCATTGAATCCAAGAATTGTTTAAGGATATGCGCTTAGGCCTCGCCTAGAAATAGAGATTCGAAAATTACATAATTCATATTCTCAATAACATTATGACATTCCCGGTTGAAAATGTAGATGTCATAGCGTTATACAAAGAAAGTACCATATAATGAAATTGCATTTGTAGACCAACGGTTAGGATAATTGCCTTCCAAGCAATAGACCTGGTTCGACTCCCGACAAACGCATTACCTTTGCATTCGTTAAGCCTCTCGAATTAAGCAAACCAAACATGCAGCCCAGAGCTTAATTTCGTTAAGTTTGGCTTCTCAATATAAGTAACCTTATGGACTAAACTCTTTTATATTTTAGCAGTTTGTAATTTTGATATCAATTTATTCACCTCTTAATATTTTTAAAATATCTACTCAAACAAGTTTGTTCAATCGGTTGTTGAAACTTGAAATGAAAGTTTCGTATTATTTTGATTTTTGTAATTTTTATTATTTTTTTCTACATTGCCCTCTATTATATCACATAGTTTTTAATAAATATACATGGACCCCTTCAGTGTATACTTTTGTAACAAAATATTCTGTTAATTATTTATTGTTTTTAACTTACTCATTGAATTTCATAAGAAGGTCTTTGGTTGAAACCTAAGGAAGACAAACAAGATGAAATATTGCATTCAATCCAAGAATTGTTTAAGGATATGCACTTAGGCCTCACCTAGATATAGAGATTCGAAAATTACATAATTCATATTCTCAATAACATTATGACATTCCCGGTTGAGAATGTAATGTCATAGCGTTATACAAAGAAAGTACCATATAATGAAATTGTGTTTGTAGTCTAACAATTAGGATAATTGCCTTCCAAGCAATTAGACCCGGGTTCGACTCTCGGCAAATGCATTACCTTTGCATTCGTTAAGCCTCTCGAATTAAGCAAACCAAACATGCAGCACTAGAGCATAATTTCGTTAAGTTTTGCTTCTCGATTTAAGCAACCCTATGGACTAAACTCTTTTCAAATTTAATAATTTATTATATAAATTCCATTTTATATATATTTCTGTAAATAAAATTTGTATTCACACTTCTATTAAACAAACATTTATATTTTACCAGTTTGTAATTTTGATATCAATTTATTCACCTCTTAATATTTTTAAAATATCTACTAAAACAAGTTGTTTCAATCGGTTGTTGAAACTTGAAATGAAAGATTCGTATTATTTTGATTTTTGTAATTTTTATTATTTTTTTATACATTACCCTCTATTATATCACTTACTTTTTCATAAATACACATGGACCCCGTCAGTGTATACTTTTGTAAAAAATATTCTGTTAATTATTTATTGTTTTTAACTTACTCATTGAATTTCATAAGAAGGTCTTTGGTTCAAACCTAAGGAAGACAAACAAGATGAAATATTGCATTGAATCCAAGAATTGTTTAAGGATATGCGTTTAGGCCTCACCTAGAAATAGGGATTCGAAAATTACATAATTCATATTCTCAATAACATTATGACATTCCCGGTTGAGAATGTAGATGTCATAGCGTTATACAAAGAAAGTACCATATAATGAAATTGCGTTTGTAGTCCAACGGTTAGGATAATTGCCTTCCAAGCAATAGACTTGGGTTCAACTCCGGCAAACGCATTACCTTTGCATTCGTTAAGCCTCTCGAATTAAGCAAACCAAACATCCAGCCTATTTCGTTAAGTTTCGCTTCTCGATTTAAGCAACCTTATGGACTAAACTCTTTTATATTTTACCAGTTTGTAATTTTGATATCAATTTATTCACCTCTTAATATTTTTAAAATATCTACTAAAACAAGTTTGTTCAATCGGTTGTTGAAACTTGAAATGAAATTTTGTATTATTTTGATTTTTGTAATTTTTATTATTTTTTCTACATTGCCCTCTATTATATCACTTACTTTTAATAAATATACATGGACCCCGTCAGTGTATACTTTTGTAACAAAATATTCTGTTAATTATTTATTGTTTTTAACTTACTCATTGAATTTCATAAGAAGGTCTTTGGTTGAAACCTAAGGAAGACAAACAAGATGAAATATTGCATTGAATCCAAGAATTGTTTAAGGATATGCGCTTAGGCCTCACCTAGATATAGAGATTCGAAAATTACATAATTCATATTCTCAATAACATTATGACATTCCCGGTTGAGAATGTAGATGTCATAGCGTTATACAAAGAAAGTACCATATAATGAAATTGCGTTTGTAGTCCAACGGTTAGGATAATTGCCTTCCAAGCAATAGACCCGGGTTCGACTCCCGGCAAACGCATTACCTTTGCATTCGTTAAGCCTCTCGAATTAATGCAGCTAGAGCATAATTTCGTTAAGTTTTGCTTCTCGATTTAAGCAACCCTATGGACTAAACTCTTTTCAAATTTAATAATTTATTATATAAATTCCATTTTATATATATTTTTTAAATAAAATTTATATTCACACTTCTATTAAACAAACTTTTATATTTTACCAGTTTGTAATTTTGATATCAATTTATTCACATCTAATATTTTTAAAATATCTACTAAAACAAGTTGTTTCAATCGGTTGTTGAAACTTGAAATGAAAGCTTCGTATTATTTTGATTTTTGTAATTTTTATTATTTTTTTTATACATTACCCTCTATTATATCACTTACTTTTTCATAAATACACATGGACCCCGTCAGTGTATACTTTTGTAAAAAATATTCTGTTAATTATTTATTGTTTTTAACTTACTCATTGAATTTCATAAGAAGGTCTTTGGTTCAAACCTAAGGAAGACAAACAAGATGAAATATTGCATTGAATCCAAGAATTGTTTAAGGATATGCGTTTAGGCCTCACCTAGAAATAGGGATTCGAAAATTACATAATTCATATTCTCAATAACATTATGACATTCCCGGTTGAGAATGTAGATGTCATAGCGTTATACAAAGAAAGTACCATATAATGAAATTGCGTTTGTAGTCCAACGGTTAGGATAATTGCCTTCCAAGCAATAGACCCGGGTTCAACTCCCGGCAAACGCATTACCTTTGCATTCGTTAAGCCTCTCGAATTAGCAAACCAAACATGAGCCTATTTCGTTAAGTTTGCTTCTCGATTTAAGCAACCTTATGGACTAAACTCTTTTATATTTTACCAGTTTGTAATTTGATATCAATTTATTCACCTCTTAATATTTTTAAAATATCTACTAAAACAAGTTGTTTCAATCGGTTGTTGAAACTTGAAATGAAAGCTTCGTATTATTTTGATTTTTGTAATTTTTTTTATTTTTTATACATTACCCTCTATTATATCACTTACTTTTTCATAAATACACATGGACCCCTCAGTGTATACTTTTGTAAAAAATATTCTGTTAATTATTTATTGTTTTTAACTTACTCATTGAATTTCATAAGAAGGTCTTTGGCAAACCTAAGGAAGACAAACAAGATGAAATATTGCATTGAATCCAAGAATTGTTTAAGGATATGCGCTTAGGCCTCACCTAGAAATAGAGATTCGAAAATTACATAATTCATATTCTCAATAACATTATGACATTCCCGGTTGAGAATGTAGATGTCATAGCGTTATACAAAGAAAGTACCATATAATGAAATTGCGTTTGTAGTCCAACGGTTAGGATAATTGCCTTCCAAGCAATAGACCTGGGTTCACTCCCGGCAAACGCATTACCTTTGCATTCGTTAAGCCTCTCGAATTAAGTAATTTCGTTAAGTTTGGCTTCTCGATTAAGCAACCTTATGGACTAAACTCTTTTATATTTTACCAGTTTGTAATTTTGATATCAATTTATTCACCTCTTAATATTTTTAAAATATCTACTAAAACAAGTTTGTTCAATCGGTTGTTGAAACTTGAAATGAAAGTTTCGTATTATTTTGATTTTTGTAATTTTTATTATTTTTTCTACATTACCCTCTATTATATCACTTACTTTTTAAAAATATACATGGACCCCGTCAGTGTATACTTTTGTAAAAAATATTCTGTTAATTATTTATTGTTTTTAACTTACTCATTGAATTTCATAAGAAGGTCTTTGGTTGAAACCTAAGGAAGACAAACAAGATGAAATATTGCATTCAATCCAAGAATTGTTTAAGGATATGCACTTAGGCCTCACCTAGATATAGAGATTCGAAAATTACATAATTCATATTCTCAATAACATTATGACATTCCCGGTTGAGAATGTAGATGTCATAGCGTTATACAAAGAAAGTACCATATAATGAAATTGTGTTTTGTAGTCTAACAATTAGGATAATTGCCTTCCAAGCAATAGACCTGGGTTCGACTCTCCGGCAAATGCATTACCTTTGCATTCGTTAAGCCTCTCGAATTAAGCAAACCAAACATGCTAGCCTATTTGGTTAAGTTTGTTCTCGATTTGGCTTCTCATTATAATAAGCTAACCCTTATCGACATAAACTTCTCTTTATATTTTACCAGTTTGTAATTTTGATATCAATTTATTCACACTCTTAATATTTTTAAAATATCTACTAAAACAAGTTGTTTCAATCGGTTGTTGAAATTGAAATGAAAGCTTCGTATTATATTTGATTTTTGTAATTTTTATTATTTTTTTATACATTACCCTCTATTATATCACTTACTTTTTCATAAATACACATGGACCCGTCAGTGTATACTTTTGTAAAAAAATATTCTGTTAATTATTTATTGTTTTTAACTTACTCATTGAATTTCATAAGAAGGTCTTTGGTTCAAACCTAAGGAAGACAAACAAGAATGAAATATTGCATTGAATCCAAGAATTGTTTAAGGATATGCGTTTAGGCCTCACCTAGAAATAGGGATTCGAAAATTACATAATTCATATTCTCAATAACATTATGACATTCCCGGTTGAGAATGTAGATGTCATATCGTTATACAAAGAAAGTACCATATAATGAAATTGCGTTTGTAGTCCAACGGTTAGGATAATTGCCTTCCAAGCAATAGACCGGGTTCAACTCTCCGGCAAACGCATTACCTTTGCATTCGTTAAGCCTCTCGAATTAAGCAAACCAAACATGCAGCCTATTTCGTTAAGTTTTGCTTCTCGATTTAAGCACCTATGACTAAACTCTTTAATTTTAGCCATTTCGTAAATTTATAATCATATTTACCAGTTTGTAATTTTGATATCAATTTATTCACCTCTTAATATTTTAAAATATCTACTAAAACAAGTTTGTTCAATCGGTTGTTGAAACTTGAAATGAAATTTTGTATTATTTGATTTTTGTAATTTTTATTATTTTTTATACATTACCCTCTATTATATCACTTACTTTTATAAATATAGATGGACCCCGTCAGTGTATACTTTTGTAACAAAATATTCTGTTAATTATTATTGTTTTTAACTTACTCATTGAATTTCATAAGAAGGTCTTTGGTTGAAACCTAAGGAATACAAACAAGAATGAAATATTGCATTCAATCAAGAATTGTTTAAGGATATGCACTTAGGCCTCACCTAAATATAGAGATTCGAAAATTACATAATTCATATTCTCAATAACATTATAACATTCCCGGTTGAGAATGTAGATGTCATAGCGTTATACAAAGAAAGTACCATATAATGAAATTGTGTTTGTAGTCTAACAATTAGGATAATTGCCTTCCAAGCAATAGACCGGGTTCAACTCCCGGCAAATGCATTACCTTTGCATTCGTTAAGCGTCTCGAATTAGCAAACCAAACAGGTAGCATATTTCGTTAAGTTTCGCTTCTCGATTTAAGCAACCCTATGGACTAAACTCTCTTCAATTTAATAATTTATTATATAAATTCAATTTTATATATTTTTTAAAATAAAATTATATTCACACTTCATTAAACAACTTTTATATTTTACCAGTTGTAATTTTGATATCAATTTATTCACTCTTAATATTTTTAAAATATCTACTAAAACAAGTTGGTTTCAATCGGTTGTTGAAACTTGAAATGAAAGCTTCGTATTATTTGATTTTTGTAATTTTTATTATTTGTTTATACATTACCCTCTATTATATCACTTACTTTTCATAAATACACATGGACCCCGTCAGTGTATACTTTTGTAAAAATTTTTCTGTTAATTATTTATTGTTTTTAACTTACTCATTGAATTTCATAAGAAGGTCTTTGGTTCAAACCTAAGGAAGACAAACAAGAAGAAATATTGCATTGAATCCAAGGATTGTTTAAGGATATGCGTTTAGGCCTCACCTAGAAATAGGGATTCGAAAATTACATAATTCATATTCTCAATAACATTATGACATTCCCGGTTGAGAATGTAGATGTCATAGCGTTATACAAAGAAAGTACCATATAATGAAATTGTGTTTGTAGTCCAACGGTTAGGATAATTGCCTTCCAAGCAATAGACCTGGGTTCAACTCCCGGCAAACGCATTACCTTTGCATTCGTTAAGCCTCTCGAATTACGCCAAACCAAATCATGTCCAGCCCTAGAGCTTAATTTTCGTTTAAAGTATTCGCTTCTCGATATTAAGCAACCTTATGGACTAAACTCTTTTATATTTTACCAGTTTGTAATTTTGATATCAATTTATTCACCTCTTAATATTTTTAAAATATCTACTAAAACAAGTTGGTTCAATCGGTTGTTGAAACTTGAAATGAAAGCTTTCGTATTATTTTGATTTTTGTAATTTTTATTATTTTTTTCTACATTACCCTCTATTATATCACTTACTTTTTCATAAATACACATAGGACCCCGTCAGTGTATACTTTTGTAAAAAAATATTCTGTTAATTATTTATTGTTTTTAACTTACTCATTGAATTTCATAAGAAGGTCTTTGGTTCAAACCTAAGGAAGACAAACAAGATGAAATATTGCATTGAATCCAAGAATTGTTTAAGGATATGCGTTTAGGCCTCACCTAGAAATAGGGATTCGAAAATTACATAATTCATATTCTCAATAACATTATGACATTCCCGGTTGAGAATGTAGATGTCATAGCGTTATACAAAGAAAGTACCATATAATGAAATTGCGTTTGTAGTCCAACGGTTAGGATAATTGCCTTCCAAGCAATAGACCTGGGTTCGACTCCCTGGCAAACGCATTACCTTTGCATTCGTTAAGCCTGTCGAATTAAGCAAACCAAACATGCAGCCCTAGAGCTTAATTTCTTAGTTTCGGCTTCTCGATTTAAGCAACCTTATGGACTAAACTCTTTTATATTTTACCAGTTTGTAATTTTGATATCAATTTATTCACCTCTTAATATTTTTAAAATATCTACTAAAACAAGTTTGTTCAATCGGTTGTTGAAACTTGAAATGAAAGCTTCGTATTATTTTGATTTTTGTAATTTTTATTATTTGTTTCTACATTACCCTCTATTATATCACTTACTTTTTCATAAATACACATGGACCCCGTCAGTGTATACTTTTGTAAAAAATATTCTGTTAATTATTTATTGTTTTTAACTTACTCATTGAATTTCATAAGAAGGTCTTTGGTTCGAACCTAAGGAAGACAAACAAGATGAAATATTGCATTGAATCCAAGAATTGTTTAAGGATATGCGCTTAGGCCTCACCTAGATATAGAGATTCGAAAATTACATAATTCATATTCTCAATAACATTATGAAATTCCCAGTTGAGAATGTAAATGTCATAGCGTTATACAAAGAAAGTACCATATAATGAAATTGCGTTTGTAGTCCAACGGTTAGGATAATTGCCTTTAAAGCAATAGACCCGGGTCAACTCCCGGCAAACGCATTACCTTTGCATTTGTTAAGCCTCTCGAATTAGCCCTAGAGCATAATTTCGTTAAGTTTTGCTTCTCGATTTAAGCAACCCTATGGACTAAACTCTTTCTAATTTAATAATTTATTATATAAATTCCATTTTATATATATTTTTTTAAATAAAATTTATATTCACACTTCTATTAAACAAACTTTATATTTTACCAGTTTGTAATTTTGATATCAATTTATTCACCTCTTAATATTTTTAAAATATCTACTAAAACAAGTTGGTTCAATCGGTTGTTGAAACTTGAAATGAAAGCTTCGTATTATTTTGATTTTTGTAATTTTTATTATTTGTTTATACATTACCCTCTATTATATCACTTACTTTTTCATAAATACACATGGACCCCGTCAGTGTATACTTTTGTAAAAAATATTCTGTTAATTATTTATTGTTTTTAACTTACTCATTGAATTTCATAAGAAGGTCTTTGGTTTGAACCTAAGGAAGACAAACAAGATGAAATATTGCATTGAATCCAAGAATTGTTTAAGGATATGCGCTTAGGCCTCACCTAGATATAGAGATTCGAAAATTACATAATTCATATTCTCAATAACATTATGACATTCCCGGTTGAGAATGTAAATGTCATAGCGTTATACAAAGAAAGTACCATATAATGAAATTGCGTTTGTAGTCCAACGGTTAGGATAAATTGCCTTCCAAGCAATAGACCCGGGTTCAACCCCGGCAAACGCATTACCTTTGCATTTGTTAAGCCTCTCGAATTAGCCCTAGAGCATAATTTCGTTAAGTTTTGCTTCTCGATTTAAGCAACCCTAAGGACTAAACTCTCTTCAAATTTAATAATTTATTATATAAATTCAATTTTATATATATATTTTTAAAATAAAATTTATATTCACACTTCCATTAAACAAACTTTTATATTTTACCAGTTTGTAATATTGATATCAATTTATTCACCTCTTAATATTTTTAAAATATCTACTAAAACAAGTTGGTTCAATCGGTTGTTGAAACTTGAAATGAAAGCTTTGTATTATTTTGATTTTTGTAATTTTTATTATTTGTTTATACATTACCCTCTATTATATCACTTACTTTTTCATAAATACACATGGACCCCGTCAGTGTATACTTTTGTAAAAAAATTTCTGTTAATTACTTATTGTTTTTAACTTACTCATTGAATTTCATAAGAAGGTCTTTGGTTCAAACCTAAGGAAGACAAACAAGAAGAAATATTGCATTGAATCCAAGGATTGTTTAAGGATATGCGTTTAGGCGTCACCTAGAAATAGGGATTCGAAAATTACATAATTCATATTCTCAATAACATTATGACATTCCCGGTTGAGAATGTAAATGTCATAGTGTTATACAAAGAAAGTACCATATAATGAAATTGCGTTTGTAGTCCAACGGTTAGGATAATTGCCTTCCAAGCAATAGACCCGGGTTGAACTCCCGGCAAACGCATTACCTTTGCATTCGTTAAGCCTCTCGAATTAGTCCTAGAGCATAATTTCGTTAAGTTTTGCTTCTCCATTTAAGCAACCCTAAGGACTAAACTCTCTTCAAATTTAATAATTTATTATATAAATTCAATTTTATATATATTTTTTTAAAATAAAATTTATATTCACACTTCCATTAAACAAACTTTTATATTTTACCAGTTTGAAATTTTGATATCAAATTATTCAACTCTTAATATTTTTAAAATATCTACTAAAACAAGTTGGTTCAATCGGTTGTTGAAACTTGAAATGAAAGCTTTGTATTATTTTGATTTTTGTAATTTTTATTATTTGTTTATACATTACCCTTTATTATATCACTTACTTTTTCATAAATACACATGGACCCCGTCAGTGTATACTTTTGTAAAAAATTTTCTGTTAATTATTTATTGTTTTTAACTTACTCATTGAATTTCATAAGAAGGTCTTTGGTTCAAACCTAAGGAAGACAAACAAGAAGAAATATTGCATTGAATCCAAGGATTGTTTAAGGATATGCGTTTAGGCCTCACCTAGAAATAGGGATTCGAAAATTACATAATTCATATTCTCAATAACATAATGACATTCCCGGTTGAGAA
The DNA here is from genome assembly GCF_001879475.1 of Ipomoea nil. NCBI lineage: Eukaryota > Viridiplantae > Streptophyta > Magnoliopsida > Solanales > Convolvulaceae > Ipomoea > Ipomoea nil. The sequence continues at coordinate 19,344 of NW_017618911.1, read as the reverse complement.
TGTAGATGTCATAGCGTTATACAAAGAAAGTACCATATAATGAAATTGCGTTTGTAGTCCAACGGTTAGGATAAATGCCTTCCAAGCAATAGACCCGGGTTCAACCCCTGCAAACGCATTACCTTTGCATTCGTTAAGCCTCTCGAATTAGCCCTAGAGCATAATTTCGTTAAGTTTTGCTTCTCGATTTAAGCAACCATAAGGACTAAACTCTCTTCAAATTTAATAATTTATTATATAAATTCAATTATATATATATATTTTTAAAATAAATTTATATTCACACTTCCATTAAAAAAACTTTTATATTTTACCAGTTTGTAATATTGATATCAATTTATTCACCTCTTAATATTTTTAAAATATCTACTAAAACAAGTTGGTTCAATCGGTTGTTGAAACTTGAAATGAAAGCTTCGTATTATTTTGATTTTTGTAATTTTTATTATTTGTTGATACATTACCCTCTATTATATCACTTACTTTTTCATAAATACACATGGACCCCGTCAGTGTATACTTTTGTAAAAAATATTCTGTAAATTATTTATTGTTTTTAACTTACTCATTGAATTTCATAAGAAGGTCTTTGGTTTGAACCTAAGAAAGACAAACAAGATGAAATATTGCATTGAATCCAAGAATTGTTTAAGGATATGCGCTTAGGCCTCACCTAGATATAGAGATTCGAAAATTACATAATTCATATTCTCAATAACATTATGACATTTCCGGTTGAGAATGTAAATGTCATAGCGTTATACAAAGAAAGTACCATATAATGAAATTGCGTTTGTAGTCCAACGGTTAGGATAAATGCCTTCCAAGCAATAGACCCGGGTTCAACCCCGGCAAACGCATTACCTTTGCATTCGTTAAGCCTCTCGAATTAGCCCTAAAGCATAATTTCGTTAAGTTTTGCTTCTCGATTTAAGCAACCCTAAGGACTAAACTCTCTTCAAATTTAATAATTTATTATATAAATTCAATTTTATATATATATTTTTAAAATAAAATTTATATTCACACTTCCATTAAACAAACTTTTATATTTTACCAGTTTGTAATATTGATATCAATTTATTCACCTCTTAATATTTTTAAAATATCTACTAAAACAAGTTGGTTCAATCGGTTGTTGAAACTTGAAATGAAAGCTTTGTATTATTTTGATTTTTGTAATTTTTATTGTTTGTTTATACATTACCCTCTATTATATCACTTACTTTTTCATAAATACACATGGACCCCGTCAGTGTATACTTTTGTAAAAAATATTCTGTTAATTATTAATTGTTTTTAACTTACTCATTGAATTTCATAAGAAGGTCTTTGGTTTGAACCTAAGGAAGACAAACAAGATGAAATATTGCATTGAATCCAAGAATTGTTTAAGGATATGCGCTTAGGCCTCACCTAGATATAGAGATTCGAAAATTACATAATTCATATTCTCAATAACATTATGACATTTCCGGTTGAGAATGTAAATGTCATAGCGTTATACAAAGAAAGTACCATATAATGAAATTGCGTTTGTAGTCCAACGGTTAGGATAAATGCCTTCCAAGCAATAGACCCGGGTTCAACCCCTGCAAACGCATTACCTTTGCATTCGTTAAGCCTCTCGAATTAGCCCTAGAGCATAATTTCGTTAAGTTTTGCTTCTCGATTTAAGCAACCATAAGGACTAAACTCTCTTCAAATTTAATAATTTATTATATAAATTCAATTATATATATATATTTTTAAAATAAAATTTATATTCACACTTCCATTAAACAAACTTTTATATTTTACCAGTTTGTAATATTGATATCAATTTATTCACCTCTTAATATTTTTAAAATATCTACTAAAACAAGTTGGTTCAATCGGTTGTTGAAACTTGAAATGAAAGCTTCGTATTATTTTGATTTTTGTAATTTTTATTATTTGTTTATACATTACCCTCTATTATATCACTTACTTTTTCATAAATACACATGGACCCCGTCAGTGTATACTTTTGTAAAAAATATTCTGTAAATTATTTATTGTTTTTAACTTACTCCTTGAATTTCATAAGAAGGTCTTTGGTTTGAACCTAAGGAAGACAAACAAGATGAAATATTGCATTGAATCCAAGAATTGTTTAAGGATATGCGCTTAGGCCTCACCTAGATATAGAGATTCGAAAATTACATAATTCATATTCTCAATAACATTATGACATTTCCGGTTGAGAATGTAAATGTCATAGCGTTATACAAAGAAAGTACCATATAATGAAATTGCGTTTGTAGTCCAACGGTTAGGATAAATGCCTTCCAAGCAATAGACCCGGGTTCAACCCCTGCAAACGCATGACCTTTGCATTCGTTAAGCCTCTCGAATTAGCCCTAGAGCATAATTTCGTTAAGTTTTGCTTCTCGATTTAAGCAACCCTAAGGACTAAACTCTCTTCAAATTTAATAATTTATTATATAAATTCAATTATATATATATATTTTTAAAATAAAATTTATATTCACACTTCCATTAAACAAACTTTTATATTTTACCAGTTTGTAATATTGATATCAATTTATTCACCTCTTAATATTTTTAAAATATCTACTAAAACAAGTTGGTTCAATCGGTTGTTGAAACTTGAAATGAAAGCTTTGTATTATTTTGATTTTTGTAATTTTTATTGTTTGTTTATACATTACCCTCTATTATATCACTTACTTTTTCATAAATACACATGGACCCCGTCAGTGTATACTTTTGTAAAAAAATTTCTGTTAATTACTTATTGTTTTTAACTTACTCATTGAATTTCAGAAGAAGGTCTTTGGTTTGAACCTAAGGAAGACAAACAAGAAGAAATATTGCATTGAATCCAAGGATTGTTTAAGGATATGCGTTTAGGCATCACCTAGAAATAGGGATTCGAAAATTACATAATTCATATTCTCAATAACATTATGACATTCCCGGTTGAGAATGTAAATGTCATAGTGTTATACAAAGAAAGTACCATATAATGAAATTGCGTTTGTAGTCCAACGGTTAGGATAATTGCCTTCTAAGCAATAGACCCGGGTTCAACTCCCGGCAAACGCATTACCTTTGCATTCGTTAAGCCTCTCGAATTAGCCCTAGAGCATAATTTCGTTAAGTTTTGCTTCTCGATTTAAGCAACCCTAAGGACTAAACTCTCTTCAAATTTAATAATTTATTATATAAATTCAATTATATATATATTTTTTTAAAATAAAATTTATATTCACACTTCCATTAAACAAACTTTTATATTTTACCAGTTTGTAATTTTGATATCAATTTATTCAACTCTTAATATTTTTAAAATATCTACTAAAACAAGTTGGTTCAATCGGTTGTTGAAACTTGAAATGAAAGCTTTGTATTATTTTGATTTTTGTAATTTTTATTATTTGTTTATACATTGCCCTTTATTATATCACTTACTTTTTCATAAATACACATGGACCCCGTCAGTGTATACTTTTGTAAAAAATTTTCTGTTAATTATTTATTGTTTTTAACTTACTCATTGAATTTCATAAGAAGGTCTTTGGTTCAAACCTAAGGAAGACAAACAAGATGAAATATTGCATTGAATCCAAGGATTGTTTAAGGATATGCGTTTAGGCGTCACCTAGAAATAGGGATTCGAAAATTACATAATTCATATTCTCAATAACATTATGACATTCCCGGTTGAGAATGTAAATGTCATAGTGTTATACAAAGAAAGTACCATATAATGAAATTGCGTTTGTAGTCCAACGGTTAGGATAATTGCCTTCCAAGCAATAGACCCGGGTTCAACTCCCGGCAAACGCATTACCTTTGCATTCGTTAAGCCTCTCGAATTAGTCCTAGAGCATAATTTCGTTAAGTTTTGCTTCTCCATTTAAGCAACCCTAAGGACTAAACTCTCTTCAAATTTAATAATTTATTATATAAATTCAATTTTATATATATTTTTTTAAAATAAAATTTATATTCACACTTCCATTAAACAAACTTTTATATTTTACCAGTTTGAAATTTTGATATCAAATTATTCAACTCTTAATATTTTTAAAATATCTACTAAAACAAGTTGGTTCAATCGGTTGTTGAAACTTGAAATGAAAGCTTTGTATTATTTTGATTTTTGTAATTTTTATTATTTGTTTATACATTACCCTTTATTATATCACTTACTTTTTCATAAATACACATGGACCCCGTCAGTGTATACTTTTGTAAAAAATTTTCTGTTAATTATTTATTGTTTTTAACTTACTCATTGAATTTCATAAGAAGGTCTTTGGTTCAAACCTAAGGAAGACAAACAAGAAGAAATATTGCATTGAATCCAAGGATTGTTTAAGGATATGCGTTTAGGCCTCACCTAGAAATAGGGATTCGAAAATTACATAATTCATATTCTCAATAACATAATGACATTCCCGGTTGAGAATGTAGATGTCATAGCGTTATACAAAGAAAGTACCATATAATGAAATTGCGTTTGTAGTCCAACGGTTAGGATAATTGCCTTCCAAGCAATAGACCTGGGTTCAACTCCCGGCAAACGCATTACCTTTGCATTCGTTAAGCCTCCCGAATTACGCAAACCAAACATGCAGCCCTAGAGCTTAATTTCGTTAAGTTTCGCTTCTCGATTTACGCAACCTTATGGACTAAACTCTTTTATATTTTACCAGTTTTTAATTTTGATATCAATTTATTCACCTCTTAATATTTTTAAAATATCTACTAAAACAAGTTTGTTCAATCGGTTGTTGAAACTTGAAATGAAAGTTTCGTATTATTTGATTTTTGTAATTTTTATTATTTTTTTCTACATTACCCTCTATTATATCACTTACTTTTTAATAAATACACATAGACCCCGTCAGTGTATACTTTTGTAAAAAATATTCTGTTAATTATTTATTGTTTTTAACTTACTCATTGAATTTCATAAGAAGGTCTTTGGTTCAAACCTAAGGAAGACAAACAAGATGAAATATTGCATTGAATCCAAGAATTGTTTAAGGATATGCGTTTAGGCCTCACCAAGAAATAGGGATTCGAAAATTACATAATTCATATTCTCAATAACATTATGACATTCCCGGTTGAGAATGTAGATGTCATAGCGTTATACAAAGAAAGTACCATATAATGAAATTGCGTTTGTAGTCCAACGGTTAGGATAATTGCCTTCCAAGCAATAGACCTGGGTTCAACTCCCGGCAAACGCATTACCTTTGCATTCGTTAAGCCTCCCGAATTACGCAAACCAAACATGCAGCCCTAGAGCTTAATTTCGTTAAGTTTCGCTTCTCGATTTACGCAACCTTATGGACTAAACTCTTTTATATTTTACCAGTTTTTAATTTTGATATCAATTTATTCACCTCTTAATATTTTTAAAATATCTACTAAAACAAGTTTGTTCAATCGGTTGTTGAAACTTGAAATGAAAGTTTCGTATTATTTGATTTTTGTAATTTTTATTATTTTTTTCTACATTACCCTCTATTATATCACTTACTTTTTAATAAATACACATAGACCCCGTCAGTGTATACTTTTGTAAAAAATATTCTGTTAATTATTTATTGTTTTTAACTTACTCATTGAATTTCAGAAGAAGGTCTTTGGTTTGAACCTAAGGAAGACAAACAAGAAGAAATATTGCATTGAATCCAAGGATTGTTTAAGGATATGCGTTTAGGCATCACCTAGAAATAGGGATTCGAAAATTACATAATTCATATTCTCAATAACATTATGACATTCCCGGTTGAGAATGTAAATGTCATAGTGTTATACAAAGAAAGTACCATATAATGAAATTGCGTTTGTAGTCCAACGGTTAGGATAATTGCCTTCTAAGCAATAGACCCGGGTTCAACTCCCGGCAAACGCATTACCTTTGCATTCGTTAAGCCTCTCGAATTAGCCCTAGAGCATAATTTCGTTAAGTTTTGCTTCTCGATTTAAGCAACCCTATGGACTAAACTCTTTTCAAATTTAATAATTTATTATATAAATTCCATTTTATATATATTTTTTTAAATAAAATTTATATTCACACTTCTATTAAACAAACTTTTATATTTTACCAGTTTGTAATTTTGATATCAATTTATTCACCTCTTAATATTTTTAAAATATCTACTAAAACAAGTTGGTTCAATCGGTTCTTGAAACTTGAAATGAAAGCTTCGTATTATTTTGATTTTTGTAATTTTTATTATTTGTTTATACATTACCCTCTATTATATCACTTACTTTTTCATAAATACACATGGACCCCGTCAGTGTATACTTTTGTAAAAAATATTCTGTTAATTATTTATTGTTTTTAACTTACTCATTGAATTTCATAAGAAGGTCTTTGGTTTGAACCTAAGGAAGACAAACAAGATGAAATATTGCATTGAATCCAAGAATTGTTTAAGGATATGCGCTTAGGCCTCACCTAGATATAGAGATTCGAAAATTACATAATTCATATTCTCAATAACATTATGAAATTCCCGGTTGAGAATGTAAATGTCATAGCGTTATACAAAGAAAGTACCATATAATGAAATTGCGTTTGTAGTCCAACGGTTAGGATAATTGCCTTCCAAGCAATAGACCCGGGTCCAACTCCCGGCAAACGCATTACCTTTGCATTCGTTAAGCCTCTCGAATTAGCCCTAGAGCATAATTTCGTTATGTTTTGCTTCTCGATTTAAGCAACCCTAAGGACTAAACTCTCTTCAAATTTAATAATTTATTATATAAATTCAATTTTATATATATATTTTTAAAATAAAATTTATATTCACACTTCCATTAAACAAACTTTTATATTTTACCAGTTTGTAATATTGATATCAATTTATTCACCTCTTAATATTTTTAAAATATCTACTAAAACAAGTTGGTTCAATCGGTTGTTGAAACTTGAAATGAAAGCTTTGTATTATTTTGATTTTTGTAATTTTTATTATTTGTTTATACATTACCCTCTATTATATCACTTACTTTTTCATAAATACACATGGACCCCGTCAGTGTATACTTTTGTAAAAAAATTTCTGTTAATTATTTATTGTTTTTAACTTACTCATTGAATTTCATAAGAAGGTCTTTGGTTCAAACCTAAGGAAGACAAACAAGAAGAAATATTGCATTGAATCCAAGGATTGTTTAAGGATATGCGTTTAGGCGTCACCTAGAAATAGGGATTCAAAAATTACATAATTCATATTCTCAATAACATTATGACATTCCCGGTTGAGAATGTAAATGTCATAGTGTTATACAAAGAAAGTACCATATAATGAAATTGCGTTTGTAGTCCAACGGTTACGATAATTGCCTTCCAAGCAATAGACCCGGGTTCAACTCCCGGCAAACGCATTACCTTTGCATTCGTTAATCCTCTCGAATTAGCCCTAGAGCATAATTTCGTTAAGTTTTGCTTCTCGATTTAAGCAACCCTACGGACTAAACTCTCTTCAAATTTAATAATTTATTATATAAATTCAATTTTATATATATTTTTTTAAAATAAAATTTATATTCACACTTCCATTAAACAAACTTTTATAATTTACCAGTTTGTAATTTTGATATCAATTTATTCACCTCTTAACATTTTTAAAATATCTACTCAAACAAGTTTGTTCAATCGGTTGTTGAAACTTGAAATGAAAGTTTCGTATTATTTTGATTTTTGTAATTTTTATTATTTTTTTCTACATTGCCCTCTATTATATCACATAGTTTTTAATAAATATACATGGACCCCTTCAGTGTATACTTTTGTAACAAAATATTCTGTTAATTATTTATTGTTTTTAACTTACTCATTGAATTTCATAAGAAGGTCTTTGGTTGAAACCTAAGGAAGACAAACAAGATGAAATATTGCATTCAATCCAAGAATTGTTTAAGGATATGCACTTAGGCCTCACCTAGATATAGAGATTCGAAAATTACATAATTCATATTCTCAATAACATTATGACATTCCCGGTTGAGAATGTAGATGTCATAGCGTTATACAAAGAAAGTACCATATAATGAAATTGTGTTTGTAGTCTAACAATTAGGATAATTGCCTTCCAAGCAATTGACCCGGGTTCGACTCTCGGCAAATGCATTACCTTTGCATTCGTTAAGCCTCTCGAATTAAGCAAACCAAACATGCAGCACTAGAGCATAATTTCGTTAAGTTTTGCTTCTCGATTTAAGCAACCCTATGGACTAAACTCTTTTCAAATTTAATAATTTATTATATAAATTCCATTTTATATATATTTCTGTAAATAAAATTTGTATTCACACTTCTATTAAACAAACATTTATATTTTACCAGTTTGTAATTTTTATATCAATTTATTCACATCTTAATATTTTTAAAATATCTACTAAAACAAGTTGTTTCAATCGGTTGTTGAATATTGAAATGAAAGATTCGTATTATATTGATTTTTATAATTTTTGTTATTTTTTTATACATTACCCTCTATTATATCACTTACTTTTTCATAAATACACATGGACCCCGTCAGTGTATACTTTTGTAAAAAATATTCTGTTAATTATTTATTGTTTTTAACTTACTCATTGAATTTCATAAGAAGGTCTTTGGTTCAAACCTAAGGAAGACAAACAAGATGAAATATTGCATTGAATCCAAGAATTGTTTAAGGATATGCGTTTAGGCCTCACCTAGAAATAGGGATTCGAAAATTACATAATTCATATTCTCAATAACATTATGACATTCCCGGTTGAGAATGTAGATGTCATAGCGTTATAGAAAGAAAGTACCATATAATGAAATTGCGTTTGTAGTCCAACGGTTAGGATAATTACCTTCCAAGCAATAGACTTGGGTTCAACTTCCGGCAAACGCATTACCTTTGCATTCGTTAAGCCTCTCGAATTAAGCAAACCAAACATCCAGCCTATTTCGTTAAGTTTCGCTTCTCGATTTAAGCAACCTTATGGACTAAACTCTTTTATATTTTACCAGTTTGTAATTTTGATATCAATTTATTCACCTCTTAATATTTTTAAAATATCTACTAAAACAAGTTTGTTCAATCGGTTGTTGAAACTTGAAATGAAATTTCGTATTATTTTGATTTTTGTAATTTTTATTATTTTTTTCTACATTGCCCTCTATTATATCACTTACTTATTAATAAATATAGATGGACCCCGTCAGTGTATACTTTTGTAACAAAATATTCTGTTAATTATTTATTGTTTTTAACTTACTCATTGAATTTCATAAGAAGGTCTTTGGTTGAAACCTAAGGAAGACAAACAAGATGAAATATTGCATTCAATCCAAGAATTGTTTAAGGATATGCACTTAGGCCTCACCTAGATATAGAGATTCGAAAATTACATAATTCATATTCTCAATAACATTATAACATTCCCGGTTGAGAATGTAGATGTCATAGCGTTATACAAAGAAAGTACCATATAATGAAATTGTGTTTGTAGTCTAACAATTAGGATAATTGCCTTCCAAGCAATTGACCCGGGTTCGACTCCCGGAAAAATGCATTACCTTTGCATTCGTTAAGCCTCTCGAATTTAGCAAACCAAACATGCAGCACTAGAGCATAATTTCGTTAAGTTTTGCTTCTAGATTTAAGCATCCCTATGGACTAAACTCTTTTCAAATTTAATAATTTATTATATAAATTCCATTTTATATATATTTCTTTAAATAAAATTTATATTCACACTTCTATTAAACAAACTTTTATATTTTACCAGTTTGTAATTTTTATATCAATTTATTCACATCCTAATATTTTTAAAATATCTACTAAAACAAGTTGTTTCAATCGGTTGTTGAAAATTGAAATGAAAGATTCGTATTATATTGATTTTTATAATTTTTATTATTTTTTTATACATTACCCTCTATTATATCACTTACTTTTTCATAAATACACATGGACCCCGTCAGTGTATACTTTTGTAAAAAATATTCTGTTAATTATTTATTATTTTTAACTTACTCATTGAATTTCATAAGAAGGTCTTTGGTTCAAACCTAAGGAAGACAAACAAGATGAAATATTGCATTGAATCCAAGAATTGTTTAAGGATATGCGTTTAGGCCTCACCTAGAAATAGGGATTCGAAAATTACATAATTCATATTCTCAATAACATTATGACATCCTCGGTTGAGAATGTAGATGTCATAGCATTATAGAAAGAAAGTACCATATAATGAAATTGCGTTTGTAGTCCAACGGTTAGGATAAATGCCTTCCAAGCAATAGACCCGGGTTCAACCCCGGCAAACGCATTACCTTTGCATTCGTTAAGCCTCTCGAATTAGCCCTAGAGCATAATTTCGTTAAGTTTTGCTTCTCGATTTAAGCAACCCTAAGGACTAAACTCTCTTCAAATTTAATAATTTATTATATAAATTCAATTTTATATATATATTTTTAAAATAAAATTTATATTCACACTTCCATTAAACAAACTTTTATATTTTACCAGTTTGTAATATTGATATCAATTTATTCACACTCTTAATATTTTTAAAATACCTACTAAAACAAGTTGGTTCAATCGGTTGTTGAAACTTGAAATGAAAGCTTTGTATTATTTTGATTTTTGTAATTTTTATTGTTTGTTTATACATTACCCTCTATTATATCACTTACTTTTTCATAAATACACATGGACCCCGTCAGTGTATACTTTTGTAAAAAAATTTCTGTTAATTACTTATTGTTTTTAACTTACTCATTGAATTTCAGAAGAAGGTCTTTGGTTTGAACCTAAGGAAGACAAACAAGAAGAAATATTGCATTGAATCCAAGGATTGTTTAAGGATATGCGTTTAGGCATCACCTAGAAATAGGGATTCGAAAATTACATAATTCATATTCTCAATAACATTATGACATTCCCGGTTGAGAATGTAAATGTCATAGTGTTATACAAAGAAAGTACCATATAATGAAATTGTGTTTGTAGTCCAACGGTTAGGATAATTGCCTTCCAAGCAATAGACCCGGGTTCAACTCCCGGCAAACGCATTACCTTTGCATTCGTTAAGCCTCTCGAATTAGCCCTAGAGCATAATTTCGTTAAGTTTTGCTTCTCGATTTAAGCAACCCTAAGGACTAAACTCTCTTCAAATTTAATAATTTATTATATAAATTCAATTATATATATATTTTTTTAAAATAAAATTTATATTCACACTTCCATTAAACAAACTTTTATATTTTACCAGTTTGTAATTTTGATATCAATTTATTCAACTCTTAATATTTTTAAAATATCTACTAAAACAAGTTGGTTCAATCGGTTGTTGAAACTTGAAATGAAAGCTTTGTATTATTTTGATTTTTGTAATTTTTATTATTTGTTTATACATTGCCCTTTATTATATCACTTACTTTTTCATAAATACACATGGACCCCGTCAGTGTATACTTTTGTAAAAAATTTTCTGTTAATTATTTATTGTTTTTAACTTACTCATTGAATTTCATAAGAAGGTCTTTGGTTCAAACCTAAGGAAGACAAACAAGATGAAATATTGCATTGAATCCAAGGATTGTTTAAGGATATGCGTTTAGGCGTCACCTAGAAATAGGGATTCGAAAATTACATAATTCATATTCTCAATAACATTATGACATTCCCGGTTGAGAATGTAAATGTCATAGTGTTATACAAAGAAAGTACCATATAATGAAATTGCGTTTGTAGTCCAACGGTTAGGATAATTGCCTTCCAAGCAATAGACCGGGGTTCAACTCCCGGCAAACGCATTACCTTTGCATTCGTTAAGCCTCTCGAATTAGTCCTAGAGCATAATTTCGTTAAGTTTTGCTTCTCCATTTAAGCAACCCTAAGGACTAAACTCTCTTCAAATTTAATAATTTATTATATAAATTCAATTTTATATATATTTTTTTAAAATAAAATTTATATTCACACTTCCATTAAACAAACTTTTATATTTTACCAGTTTGAAATTTTGATATCAAATTATTCAACTCTTAATATTTTTAAAATATCTACTAAAACAAGTTGGTTCAATCGGTTGTTGAAACTTGAAATGAAAGCTTTGTATTATTTTGATTTTTGTAATTTTTATTATTAGTTTATACATTACCCTTTATTATATCACTTACTTTTTCATAAATACACATGGACCCCGTCAGTGTATACTTTTGTAAAAAATTTTCTGTTAATTATTTATTGTTTTTAACTTACTCATTGAATTTCATAAGAAGGTCTTTGGTTCAAACCTAAGGAAGACAAACAAGAAGAAATATTGCATTGAATCCAAGGATTGTTTAAGGATATGCGTTTAGGCCTCACCTAGAAATAGGGATTCGAAAATTACATAATTCATATTCTCAATAACATAATGACATTCCCGGTTGAGAATGTAGATGTCATAGCGTTATACAAAGAAAGTACCATATAATGAAATTGCGTTTGTAGTCCAACGGTTAGGATAATTGCCTTCCAAGCAATAGACCTGGGTTCAACTCCCGGCAAACGCATTACCTTTGCATTCGTTAAGCCTCCCGAATTACGCAAACCAAACATGCAGCCCTAGAGCTTAATTTCGTTAAGTTTCGCTTCTCGATTTACGCAACCTTATGGACTAAACTCTTTTATATTTTACCAGTTTTTAATTTTGATATCAATTTATTCACCTCTTAATATTTTTAAAATATCTACTAAAACAAGTTTGTTCAATCGGTTGTTGAAACTTGAAATGAAAGTTTCGTATTATTTGATTTTTGTAATTTTTATTATTTTTTTCTACATTACCCTCTATTATATCACTTACTTTTTAATAAATACACATAGACCCCGTCAGTGTATACTTTTGTAAAAAATATTCTGTTAATTATTTATTGTTTTTAACTTACTCATTGAATTTCATAAGAAGGTCTTTGGTTCAAACCTAAGGAAGACAAACAAGATGAAATATTGCATTGAATCCAAGAATTGTTTAAGGATATGCGTTTAGGCCTCACCAAGAAATAGGGATTCGAAAATTACATAATTCATATTCTCAATAACATTATGACATTCCCGGTTGAGAATGTAGATGTCATAGCGTTATACAAAGAAAGTACCATATAATGAAATTGCGTTTGTAGTCCAACGGTTAGGATAATTGCCTTCCGAGCAATAGACCTGGGTTCGACTCCTGGCAAACGCATTACCTTTGCATTCGTTAAGCCTGTCGAATTAAGCAAACCAAACATGCAGCCCTAGAGCTTAATTTCGTTAAGTTTCGCTTCTCGATTTAAGCAACCTTATGGACTAAACTCTTTTATATTTTACCAATTTGTAATTTTGATATCAATTTATTCACCTCTTAATATTTTTAAAATATCTACTAAAACAAGTTGGTTCAATCGGTTGTTGAAACTTGAATTGAAAGCTTCGTATTATTTTGATTTTTGTAATTTTTATTATTTGTTTATACATTACCCTCTATTATATCACTTACGTTTTCATAAATACACATGGACCCCGTCAGTGTATACTTTTGTAAAAAATATTCTATTAATTATTTATTGTTTTTAACTTACTCATTGAATTTAATAAGAAGGTCTTTGGTTCGAACCTAAGGAAGACAAACAAGAAGAAATATTGCATTGAATCCAAGAATTGTTTAAGGATATGCGCTTAGGCCTCACCTAGATATAGAGATTCGAAAATTACATAATTCATATTCTCAATAACATTATGAAATTCCCGGTTGAGAATGTAAATGTCATAGCGTTATACAAAGAAAGTACCATATAATGAAATTGCGTTTGTAGTCCAACGGTTAGGATAATTGCCTTCCAAGCACTAGACCCGGGTCCAACTCCCGGCAAACGCATTACCTTTGCATTCGTTAAGCCTCTCGAATTAGCCCTAGAGCATAATTTCGTTAAGTTTTGCTTCTCGATTTAAGCAACCCTATGGACTAAACTCTTTTCAAATTTAATAATTTATTATATAAATTCCATTTTATATATATTTTTTTAAATAAAATTTATATTCACACTTCTATTAAACAAACTTTTATATTTTACCAGTTTGTAATTTTGATATCAATTTATTCACCTCTTAATATTTTTAAAATATCTACTAAAACAAGTTGGTTCAATCGGTTCTTGAAACTTGAAATGAAAGCTTCGTATTATTTTGATTTTTGTAATTTTTATTATTTGTTTATACATTACCTCTATTATATCACTTACTTTTTCATAAATACACATGGACCCCGTCAGTGTATACTTTTGTAAAAAATATTCTGTTAATTATTTATTGTTTTTTAACTTACTCATTGAATTTCATAAGAAGGTCTTTGGTTTGAACCTAAGGAAGACAAACAAGATGAAATATTGCATTGAATCCAAGAATTGTTTAAGGATATGCGCTTAGGCCTCACCTAGATATAGAGATTCGAAAATTACATAATTCATATTCTCAATAACATTATGAAATTCCCGGTTGAGAATGTAAATGTCATTGCGTTATACAAAGAAAGTACCATATAATGAAATTGCGTTTGTAGTCCAACGGTTAGGATAATTGCCTTCCAAGCAATAGACCCGGGTCCAACTCCCGGCAAACGCATTACCTTTGCATTCGTTAAGCCTCTCGAATTAGCCCTAGAGCATAATTTCGTTAAGTTTTGCTTCTCGATTTAAGCAACCCTATGGACTAAACTCTTTTCAAATTTAATAATTTATTATATAAATTCCATTTTATATATATTTTTTTAAATAAAATTTATATTCACACTTCTATTAAACAAACTTTTATATTTTACCAGTTTGTAATTTTGATATCAATTTATTCACCTCTTAATATTTTTAAAATATCTACTAAAACAAGTTGGTTCAATCGGTTCTTGAAACTTGAAATGAAAGCTTCGTATTATTTTGATTTTTGTAATTTTTATTATTTGTTTATACATTACCCTCTATTATATCACTTACTTTTTCATAAATACACATGGACCCCGTCAGTGTATACTTTTGTAAAAATATTTTGTTAATTATTTATTGTTTTTAACTTACTCATTGAATTTCATAAGAAGGTCTTTGGTTTGAACCTAAGGAAGACAAACAAGATGAAATATTGCATTGAATCCAAGAATTGGTTTAAGGATATGCGCTTAGGCCTCACCTAGATATAGAGATTCGAAAATTACATAATTCATATTCTCAATAACATTATGAAATTCCCGGTTGAGAATGTAAATGTCATAGCGGTTATACAAAGAAAGTACCATATAATGAAATTGCGTTTGTAGTCCAACGGTTAGGATAATTGCCTTCCAAGCAATAGACCCGGGTCCAACTCCCGGCAAACGCATTACCTTTGCATTCGTTAAGCCTCTCGAATTAGCCCTAGAGCATAATTTCGTTATGTTTTGCTTCTCGATTTAAGCAACCCTAAGGACTAAACTCTCTTCAAATTTTAATAATTTATTATATAAATTCAATTTTATATATATATTTTTAAAATAAAATTTATATTCACACTTCCATTAAACAAACTTTTATATTTTACCAGTTTGTAATATTTGATATCAATTTATTCACCTCTTAATATTTTTAAAATATCTACTAAAACAAGTTGGTTCAAATCGTTGTTGAAACTTGAAATGAAAGCTTTGTATTATTTTGATTTTTGTAATTTTTATTATTTGTTTATACATTACCCTCTATTATATCACTTACTTTTTCATAAATACACATGGACCCCGTCAGTGTATACTTTTGTAAAAAAATTTCTGTTATTATTTATTGTTTTTTAACTTGAATTTCATAAGAAGGTCTTTGGTTCAAACCTAAGGAAGACAAACAAGAAGAAATATTGGCATTGAATCCAAGGATTGTTTAAGGATATGCGTTTAGGCGTCACCTAAGAAATAGGGATTCAAAAATTACATAATTCATATTCTCAATAACATTATGACATTCCCGGTTGAGAATGTAAATGTCATAGCGTTATACAAAGAAAGTACCATATAATGAAATTGCGTTTGTAGTCCAACGGTTAGGATAATTGCCTTCCAAGCAATAGACCCGGGTTCAACTCCCGGCAAACGCATTACCTTTGCATTCGTTAAGCCTCTCGAATTAGCCCTAGAGCATAATTTCGTTAAGTTTTGCTTCTCGATTTAAGCAACCCTATGGACTAAACTCTTTTCAAATTTAATAATTTATTATATAAATTCATTTTATATATATTTTTTAAAATAAAATTTATATTCACACTTCATTAAACAAACTTTTATATTTTACCAGTTTGTAATTTTGATATCAATTTATTCACCTCTTAATATTTTTAAAATATCTACTAAAACAAGTTGGTTCAATCGGTTGTTGAAACTTGAAATGAAAGCTTTGTATTATTTTGATTTTTGTAATTTTTATTATTTGTTTATACATTACCCTCTATTATATCACTTACTTTTTCATAAATACACATGGACCCCGTCAGTGTATACTTTTGTAAAAAATTTCTGTTAATTATTTATTGTTTTTAACTTACTCATTGAATTTCATAAGAAGGTCTTTGGTTCAAACCTAAGGAAGACAAACAAGAAGAAATATTGCATTGAATCCAAGATTGTTTAAGGATATGCGTTTAGGCCTCACCTAGAAATAGGGATTCGAAAATTACATAATTCATATTCTCAATAACATTATGACATTCCCGGTTGAGAATGTAGATGTCATAGCGTTATACAAAGAAAGTACCATATAATGAAATTGCGTTTGTAGTCCAACGGTTAGGATAATTGCCTTCCAAGCAATAGACCTGGGTTCAACTCCGGCAAACGCATTACCTTTGCATTCGTTAAGCCTCTCGAATTACGCAAACCAAACATGCAGCCCTAGAGCTTAATTTCGTTAAGTTTGCTTCTCGATTTAAGCAACCTTATGGACTAAACTCTTTTATATTTTACCAGTTTGTAATTTTGATATCAATTTATTCACCTCTTAATATTTTTAAAATATCTACTAAAACAAGTTGTTCAATCGGTTGTTGAAACTTGAAATGAAAGTTTCGTATTATTTGATTTTTGTAATTTTTATTATTTTTTATACATTACCCTCTATTATATCACTTACTTTTTCATAAATACACATGGACCCCGTCAGTGTATACTTTTGTAAAAAATATTCTGTTAATTATTTATTGTTTTTAACTTACTCATTGAATTTCATAAGAAGGTCTTTGGTTCGAACCTAAGGAAGACAAACAAGATGAAATATTGCATTGAATCCAAGAATTGTTTAAGGATATGCGTTTAGGCCTCACCTAAATAGGGATTCGAAAATTACATAATTCATATTCTCAATAACATTATGACATTCCCGGTTGAGAATGTAGATGTCATAGCGTTATACAAAGAAAGTACCATATAATGAAATTGCGTTTGTAGTCCAACGGTTAGGATAATTGCCTTCCAAGCAATAGACCTGGGTTCAACTCCCGGCAAACGCATTACCTTTGCATTCGTTAAGCCTCTCGAATTAGCCCTAGAGCTTAATTTCGTTAAGTTTTGCTTCTCGATTTAAGCAACCTTATGGACTAAACTCTTTTATATTTTACCAGTTTGTAATTTTGATATCAATTTATTCACCTCTTAATATTTTTAAAATATCTACTAAAACAAGTTGGTTCAATCGGTTGTTGAAACTTGAAATGAAAGCTTCGTATTATTTTGATTTTTGTAATTTTTATTATTTTTTATACATTACCCTCTATTATATCACTTACTTTTTCATAAATACACATGGACCCCGTCAGTGTATACTTTTGTAAAAAATATTCTGTTAATTATTTATTGTTTTTAACTTACTCATTGAATTTCATAAGAAGGTCTTTGGTTCGAACCTAAGGAAGACAAACAAGATGAAATATTGCATTGAATCCAAGAATTGTTTAAGGATATGCGCTTAGGCCTCACCTAGAATAGAGATTCGAAAATTACATAATTCATATTCTCAATAACATTATGACATTCCCGGTTGAGAATGTAAATGTCATAGCGTTATACAAAGAAAGTACCATATAATGAAATTGTGTTTGTAGTCCAACGGTTAGGATAATTGCCTTCCAAGCAATAGACCCGGGTTCAACTCCCGGCAAACGCATTACCTTTGCATTCGTTAAGCCTCTCGAATTAGCCCTAGAGCATAATTTCGTTAAGTTTTGCTTCTCGATTTAAGCAACCCTAAGGACTAAACTCTTTTCAAATTTAATAATTTATTATATAAATTCAATTTTATATATATTATTTTTAAATAAAATTTATATTCACACTTCTATTAAACAAACTTTTATATTTTACCAGTTTGTAATTTTGATATCAATTTATTCACCTCTTAATATTTTTAAAATATCTACTAAAACAAGTTGGTTCAATCGGTTGTTGAAACTTGAAATGAAAGCTTGTATTATTTTGATTTTTGTAATTTTTATTATTTTTTATACATTACCCTCTATTATATCACTTACTTTTTCATAAATACACATGGACCCCGTCAGTGTATACTTTTGTAAAAAAATTTCTGTTAATTATTTATTGTTTTTAACTTACTCATTGAATTTCATAAGAAGGTCTTTGGTTCAAACCTAAGGAAGACAAACAAGAAGAAATATTGCATTGAATCCAAGAATTGTTTAAGGATATGCGTTTAGGCCTCACCTAGAAATAGGGATTCGAAAATTACATAATTCATATTCTCAATAACATTATGACATTCCCGGTTGAGAATGTAAATGTCATAGCGTTATACAAAGAAAGTACCATATAATGAAATTGCGTTTGTAGTCCAACGGTTAGGATAATTGCCTCCAAGCAATAGACCGGGTTCAACTCCCGGCAAACGCATTACCTTTGCATTCGTTAAGCCTCTCGAATTAGCCCTAGAGCATAATTTCGTTAAGTTTTGCTTCTCGATTTAAGCAACCCTATGCTAAACTCTTTCAAATTTAATAATTTATTATATAAATTCAATTTTATATATATATTTTTAAAATAAATTTATATTCACACTTCCATTAAAAAAACTTTTATATTTACCAGTTTGTAATTTTGATATCAATTTATTCACCTCTTAATATTTTTAAAATATCTACTAAAACAAGTTGGTTCAATCGGTTGTTGAAACTTGAAATGAAAGTTTGTATTATTTTGATTTTTGTAATTTTTATTATTTGTTTATACATTACCCTCTATTATATCACTTACTTTTTCATAAATACACATGGACCCCGTCAGTGTATACTTTTGTAAAAA
>NW_017618910.1:608297-640143 GCF_001879475.1 Ipomoea nil | reverse complement strand
CAAGCTTGGACTGCTCAACTTGTACACTCCAGCTTGCGGGGGGATATCAGGGGATTAGAGAGGTTTAGATGATCAAAGCATCAACTACTGCCACTTGGCACCATCTTATTGTATTTTTGATTAGTTAGTTAACTGCTTTCTGTTGAGCTAGCTTCTTTCCCGCCCAACTCATTGTATAAAAACCAAAGTTCTTGCCTTCTTCTCAGTAATGAAAAATGATCCCATTTCTTGTTCAGTTTCACTTTCAATTCTTCCTCCCCTGAGTTTCGTCACATATACACTCCTAAACAAAAGTGAATATCCTTTTTTATTCGAACCCCCACACTTTACATTTAGTCGTGATATCAATTAGGTGACGAACCACTATGGCACTACGCTAAGCCCCAGGGGAATAACACCCCTAGAAGAGTGAATATTTTTGTCCCAATCAAATACTACTTACTAAATATTTTTGTCATATCAAGTGGTTGCAAAAGAAAAAGAGTGATTTTTTTTTTCAAATTAAGATTGAACTATATATATAGGGCATGCGAACTAAAGGATTGCATGATAAGTACAACGTAAATGCACAACAACTACTCCAATCACTAATTTGTACATTATTGGTGCTCACTGTTGAGGGGTAGCTCCCCCACACTATTATTGGTGTGACTCGATCATTGATTTCTTATGACAAATTTTATTTCTGTGACTAATTGAGTTACCCATGCAAGCAACATTTAATTCGAATTATATGACATTATTACTTAGGTAATGTAAATATTGTTATATGACTACCTTAGTAATATTAAATTATATTGTCATGTTAGACTTGAGATAATATTACCTTCATCTTCTTATATACATACTCTAAAAATTATTTTTCAATATATCAAGTTTAGCAATAATAATATAACAACAACAACATATTTCTACATATATATATATAAAAAAATAACTAGTATTTTTACGCGCTATGCGCAAAAATAAGTGGCCAAAATTAATATTTAATGTTAAAATCATAGTTATATTAAAATAATTAAAAATAGTATACAAATTTTTTAAAAAGTTAGTAAAAATATAATCATATTATATTAAAAAGTGCATTTGATGATAATTTAGATAATAATTATATTATGAAAAAAATTGTTGTAATATTTTCATTATTGTTGGAAATACTATGTCCATATAAATAATAGAAAGAGAAGTAGTATTTGATAATAAATATAATAAGAGTTAATACTTCTAATGGTCCTCTGAGTATTAGTCATTTACCAGTTATAGTCATCCGACTTTTAAACGACCATGAGACGTTCTTCATCTTTTAAAAAATAACCACTGCACCTGTAGTCCTCCCGTTAAGTTTGGTGTCAAAAGGGCGTTAAATATGTGGGCAATGCTGTCTTTTCACCTATGAGAAAAATTAAAAAAGGGTAAGGACAAATGAGAAAAGATTTCATAATTGTACAAAAAAGTAAGCAAAATGTAAAGCTCATTGTGAAGACCTTGTGCCACAAATTTGTCTAAGAAAATATTGACAACTTAACAATCAAACTTGTAACTTTATAATACAAGAGTTGTGTTTTACTCACTCTGGACCACTCATTTTGAGCATTTTTTTTTTTTTTTTTGGAATAAGGTTCAAATTGGCCACTGAACGTAACCTGAAAATGCAATTAGGCCACTGAACGAAAAAAAAGTGCAATTAGGCCACTGAACACTCCAAAAATGTGCAATTTCACCTGATAGCAGGTTACCCTCAATTTTAGCAGGTTATCTGCTTACGTGGCAGCTGAGTTGGCATTTTTAATAAATTTTAAAAATAAATTTTTATTTAAAAAAATTTTTAAAAAATAAAAACGACTTTATTTTATTTTTTATTTAATTTTTTTTTCAATTTTTTATAAAATTTATTATTAAAATTAATTATTAAAAATTATTTAAAAATTATTAAAAATGACAACTCAGCTGCCACGTAAGCAGGTAACCTGCTAAAATTGATGGTAACCTGCTATCCGGTGAAATTGCATACGTTTAGAGAGTTCAGTGGCCTAATTGCACGTTTTTTGAGTGTTCAGTGGCCTAATTGCACTTTTTGTTCATTCAGTGGCCTAATTGCATTTTCAGGTTACGTTCAGTGGCCAATTTGAACCTTATTCCTTTTTTTTTTTTTTCTATATATATTTCTGATCATGTTGAGGTTATTTGAACATTGGGGAAAAAACAGTTTGCTTTTGAATAATATTCTATTCTATTGTTCGTACAAGGATCACTATAGTGGATGGAGGTCGGTCTAGCTAGCTAGGGATAGTACTTTACATATGTTTCTCAAGTTGAGACAAAGAATATGTTGTTTTTGTGGAGAGAAAGTTGGAGCCACGTGATGATGCTGTCCTAACTCTTCTTTTTTCAATCTCCTTTGTCTTCAATTCTCTAAATTTTGCATAATTTTTTCAACATATTCTATTCAGTCGTACCATCACAACCTATCTAGCTAGCATTCTAAATTCTAAATATTTCAGTTTCCAAACTCCCTTCCTCAGAATATTAATCTAAGGCCTCATCCACCCCAAATATCTTATCACCATCCTTTCAAGGAATTGAAACTTTCTGTAAATATATCTGGCACTCTTCATTCGTTGTTTATATTCGTTCTTATTTAACTTTTTGAATAACAATAAATAGTACGTCGAATTTAAATATAAAAATTTTCACCCAGGCCACCTCAAAATGCGATCAAGTCGAGTTCGTTTGGGTGTGATTGTGTGAATTGTGAGGTGTACATTAGCCAACATACGTTTTGTGTATTAATATTTATTTTTATAAAGTATTTGTAGTAAAAATGAGCTAAAATGACATTTAAAATGATCATTTTGAGGTATAATTTTAAGTAGGTCTAGCTACTTCTGATTTGAATTAGGTCAAATTGGATTCGGGTTCTCCTGAGATGATGAATTTGATATATTATACGCTAAAGATGAATAATGGATGAATGAAAAATTGATTGCCAAAGTAGACTCATTTGAGTGGGTCATGAATGCTAATGAATTCAATTCTCCTATAAAAACATTGTGTTGGGTAGAACATCTAGCTAAGAACTTTTGACACCTCAAAATTCTTATTTTCTTCTCACAAAAAACTCATTCTACCCTTAAATTTCTGCCTATACATAGAAAATCAAAACGTCACCTTAAGAAGAAGCAAACCAGTTTTAAGAAAATCCAATCATTATTGTTGAAGGTGGATGCTATAGAGAGCAGTCTAACATAAATTTTTGTAGTTGTATGTTTCATTTTTTTTTATCTCTTTTTCTCGGGTAAAATAAATAAATATAATTTTTTTTATTTGCATCATATTCATTGTTATCCAACTTTTTGAATAACAAGTAGTACATCAAAATTCAATAAGAAATCTTTGAAGAATAACAAGTTGAATTAATATTTAATTTTACAAGGTAGATCATTGATGTTATTGAAGGGACCAGGCATAAATTTGTATAGTTGTTTTAGTTTTCATGTCCCCAATTTGTAACTTGTATTTAAAAAGAATGATTCCAAATTAAAATTAAAATTGTGTTAGTAAAATAGAAACCCTAACCCCTAACTTATAATAGGCTAGGGTTCAAGACCCACAAATATCAATTTTTTTTTTTTTTTGAAAGGCACAAAAAAAAATTCTGTAATATAATATTTTAATTTCTGTAATTAGTGGTTGAGAATATTAACCTTTGTATTTAGTGAGAAAACAAAAACCTATTAATTTTTAAGATTCCCGGCAACAAAAGCTTTATTAACATCAAACTAAAGCCAAAGTGGCCACAAAGATTCCCGGCAATATTGCCTGTCAACTATACATCAAGACCACACTACATGGTCAAATTATCTGTCACAACACACCCTTTTTGCTTGGTTTTAAGATTCTTCTCCGCGGAGTAATATTACAAATGCGAAAACTTGAATGGTATATATTAAAATTCAAAGTATATCGATTACAATGAATTATATATCAAACAGGAAGGGTACAATCTCTGGATATTAGAAGTCAGTTCGTTGATTCTCTATTGGAAGCATGCCTATTGGAAGTATGTGGAAATCGGAGTATGCCAAACTGAAAGTATGCCGAACTGTCCTAGTTCCTGGCTTCTGGTACTCAAATGGCTCTATTGGAAGCATGCCTATTGGAAGTATGTGGAAATCGGAGTATGCCAAACTGAAAGTATGCCGAACTGTCCTAGTTCCTGGCTTCTGGTACTCAAATGGCGTGTTCAGGGCTTCCGGTACTCAAATGGCGTTTTCAGGACTTTCGGTACTCAAATGGCGTGTTCAGGGCTTCCGGTACTCAAATGGCATGTTCAAAGCTCCCTTTCCTCTAAAATGAAACCACTATTTATAGTGGTGAGTGTGTAGGAAAACTCTAACAAACTTTATCCTTTAGGATTATTCTCAAATTTAATTTAATTATTTGAATTAAATATGAGTAATGTATCTGGACATCATCACATCTAGGTTCATGATTCCATCCAATTTCAAATAATATCAAATTATCCAAATTTCTTCAAAATTACATAACCCACATATATTCTTGATGGGTCAAAATCAATCAAACCCGCTAATTAGGCAACCCAATTAATGTAAATGGCGTGGTCCAACTCAATTAAATATTCTACCATCTTGGACCAAACAATCCAACATCCAATTACTCTTAATTAAATAATTAGGCGAAGTAAATATTTATTGGGCCATTTAATCAACCCAATTAAATAAATATTAGTCAAATTTAACAAAATTCAAGCAATTAATTATCATCCGAGACCCAATAATAGCACACAAATCAACCCATTTATATTTTTAATACTAACAAATATTACATTTACTTTTTCTTTTTAATTACTCTTTGTTAGATGACATGGTGCGCGTTGATATACTATTGGCTTAGAAAAGATCGAAGGATTACAATTTATTTCTTTCTTCAATAAGATCACGACATGCATGTAGTGGTGCTGCAACTTGAAAGTGCGTTCCGAATGAAGTAGACTCAAACCGAGTTTTAATTGTGGTTTAAAAACAGTTATTCCATAAGTGCTGATGCATATATACCCATAATAAAAAATAAAAGCCTTTTCATTGTATAAGACAACTCAACAAAGATAGAGAATGGGACAAAAGACAATAAAGATTGACTAAATCTAACCTAATATAATCATGCTCAAACAGAAAGAAGTCAACATATTTCTATTGAACCTATATAAAAGCATGAATATCAAGGCAGACAAGAACACAACTCAATAAAAATTGAAATTAAGCCCACTGGCAGCACAGCAGTGTGCCTTAAAAAATCTGAGCCAGCAGGACATGGAAACAATTTATATGATGAAGCGTTTCGGTGAGAATCATATAATCCTTCTCGTGAGAACTACGAACGTGTATTACATAATAATTATAAGGAGTAAAAGACATTTTTGGTCCTAAACTTATAGTGGCATGGACAATTTTAGTCCTTTATAAAAAATTTAGACAATTTATGGACAGTTATTGTGGCGCGGACTATTTTGGTCCTCCGTCTATTATCTCGTTAGTTGACTGTTTAAATGAGGGGTATTTTGTAAATTCAACTTATTCTTTTGATCCATGAAAATTGTTTGGTCAATTGCAGAGGGTGACGTAAACGATGCTGTTTTGTTGTAGAAGCTCCTCGACGCCGAAATCTGATACGCAATGCAGAACCCAACCTCGTACGTCCACAACAACATCGCCGGATTCGTGACCTTACTCAAAGCCTGTGAATCATCAATCCCTCAGCCGGTGATCGTCTGGGCTTCACCAAGAAGATGTGTTTCAAACAAAATTCGAAGGTAATCTTAGAAATTCAATGTTAAGGAGACCTTACTCGAAGCTTGCAAATCATTTACTTTGGTTTCAATCTTCTTTTCTGCTCTTTTTCTCTCTCTACCCTTCTCGCCCGCCTTCCCCACGCTCTGCTTCCTCCTAAGATGGCCACGAAGGACGAGACTGGAAGACAACGAGACTGAATTTGGGGAAGAAAATGGCATCAAATCCACCAGTCATCTAATCGAAAGTTAAACCCCCTACCGAAACAAACGAAACTGAATTTGGGGAACAAAATTGAATTGAGTTTTGTTGAATTGACAAAAATGTCCCTCATTTGACGGTCAACTAACGATATTAATAGATGGAGGACCAAAATTGTCCGCGCCACAATAAGTGTGTCCATAAATTGTCTAAATTTTTTATGAAGGACTAAAATTGTTCGTGCCACTATAAGTCTAGGACAAAAAATGTCTTTTACTCTAATTATAAGTCACTAGTACAAAAAAGACTATAAATTTTGAAGAATTTGCGTCAGTTGGTGACTAAACCAGACGTGTAAAGTAACGCGGTGGCAAAGTTATAATTAAAATAATCACCATTAAATTTTAAAGTAACGCGTAAAGTATCAGTGTGTGCAGTCACTGACATGTAAATCTGTACTCAAATTAAAATTATAAATTTTAAAATGCATTATGCAATAACTACGAGTGCAATCACTTATGTATAACGGTGAATTACTTTTAATTGTTGCACGGTGTACTTTAATTTTTAAATTTTTACCAAAATGTCACCACATTACCTAGGTAGAAGTTCTCATTTGATTCTTCTTCTATGGGTATGCCCAAACTTGTTCTCAAGAGAAAACTAAAACTAATCTCACCCATCCATCTAAAAAATCTAACAAATCTGATGCAATTTGAGGAAAAAATACAGTGGAATTATGGTAATAGTCTCTAATGTTAAAAGTACAATTTTTAACAATATAAAATGCATTTTTTGATAAACCATAAACCTAATTTTTTTTTTAAAAAAAACTAAATTCTAAACTTAAACCGTAAATACTATATCCTAAGCAGGAAAAACTGAACCCCTAAGCCAAACTAAAAACAAAAACACTAAACCAAACCAAAATTACCAAAATGCTACCATAATTTTTTCTCTACTTGCTCTAGAACCGTTGGATATGGCTAAATGGATGGTTGAGATAAGTTCCTAGTTTTCTCTTGAGACCAAGTTCTCATAAATATTTTTTATCGCCCCTCCAAGTGTATCATGTATGTCTATATATAGTTGTTCTAATTTGAAAGTGTAATTGAACTTTTTAAAATAATTCAAGAGGTTCATTTCATATTTTCCCTCTAAAATGTAATAAAGTATATTGAATATTTGCTAACCACCTTGTGCTCAGATGACATGTAGTGACCTCTTTCATGTGGGAGGTTATGAGATTTAGCCTTAATAGAGGTGTTGTTGACTATTTATGCTTCATTAGGTTAATTTTAGGATTTATTTTTTGTTTTTTGTTTTTTGTTTTTTGTTTTGTTTTTTTTTTGTTTTTTTTTTGTTTTTTGTTTTTTTTTTTGTTTTCAATTATCTATTATTTATTTAGAAAATTTGTTTACTAACACTCATTTTTTAATTATTTTTAGATTAATTAATGTTATAAAATTAACACAAGTTTAGTTTCGAGTGATTACTATACCTTATATTTAAAATATTTTTGGATATGTTTGGTTTCATTTAAATAGAATAAATATAATTTTTATTTTTAAACAATTGCTCCCTAATGCAACAACTGAATTATATATAGTCCATGAGACAACTTAATGACATGAAGCTAGTTCCAACATAACATAACAATAACAATTTTAAACAAAAAGCATCAATATTCAAAGCAAAGGAAAAATAAATTTCATATCAATATAAACAAATGAAGTGAACTTACTGTAACATTTTCCTGTTATCATTATTATAACTGTGACACCCCGTAAATCCAAACACTAATCAAGGATTAATTGAAGAATTAATCCAAGTATCTTTGCTAACCTATTCCTAAAAATCCTGAAATTTAATAGTTGAGGGACTAGATTTTGACTAGTCACTTAAGTCAAAGGGTTGTACCTTGTGCTTCTTGAATTGTGCCCTTGTTCCCTTGTCTTTCCAACATTAGTAAGGGTAGGGATGTCTTTCTACCTAAGGTTTTTGATTCAAGCTAACCTAGCAAGACTCTTTCATTTCATTCCCCCTTCAACCTAAAACACAAAAACTCTAGCCTCTCTCTAAAATGATTTAGCTTCTTCTCCAAGCTAGAATTTGAGCATCCAAGTCTTGCAATATTTTCTCCCAAGATTCCTACTTTCTTCATCTTGAGCATAGGGGAGGGTAAGATCCTTGGCTTTTTGGTGTTTTTAATCTCCTTTTAGTTGTTTTTTTTTTCTAAAGTTAGGATCTTTGTTGTGTTTTGTTGTGTGTGAGAAGTTGGTGTGGAAGAGGAGCTCTAGGAAAGACTTTGAAGGGTGATAAGAGGAAGTTGTAAGGCTACAAAGGTAACCCATGCTTTACAAAACCTATTTTCTTACTTATATGATGATTCTTGGCTTCTACTTGTGATTCTTGTGTTGATTTGTGAGATTTCATGCATTGTCTTGTGGTGATGCATGTTTAGAGCTTGTTCTTAGGGTTCTTGAAAGCCATTGCTTGGCTATTTCTTGGGTTCAAGTCATATTGTTGTTGAGTGTGAGATTTTGGGTGTTTTGGACTTGGACTTGGCCTTGTTGTTGAAAATCCCCGAAGGGATATTTTGGAGTACAGGTGGTACCCGCGAGCGGAACGGCGGGCAGATGCCTACCCGCCGCCCCACCCGTGGGGTACGTGGTCTCATGGGTGTGTGTACCCGCGGGCGGAACCACAGGTGGAGGTCCACCCGTGGCCCCACTCGCGGGGAACGTTGTTGGTTGATGTCGGGGATTTGTTCCCCGTGATTCTTTCTTCTCGGTATTGATGTTTTGACCTCCCGTTGTTGTTTTAATGGGCTATTTGTGAGTCTTCTTGATGTTTCATATGTCTAGAACGGTGTGTTAGGAATCCATGATAGGATTTGGTGTCTTGAATCGTGCTAAGGGTCCAACTTTGTGATTTGTTGGGCTAATGTGAGTCTTGAACGTTCTTTGGAACTAGTTTTGGTTTACCCGTTTGATAAGCATGCTAGTTTGATGTTGATATCCTAGTATGTGTGGTTTGTTCCTTCGTATTGAGATTGCCAACTTGTATTAACAATCATTTGGTGTTGGATTGGAATTCTTTGTTGTTGAGTATGGTCTCATGTCTTTATTGTGATCTCTTGATTGATTCATATGATATGATCGTATGTAAATCGTTGTACCCTTTGTTGACACTTGATTGAGACTATTGTTGAGTCTTAGTCTTCTTGGTAACGATGATGACCTTGTGTGACTATGATTGAGATTGGTGGTTTGTTACTTGGGCTTTGCTCACGCGATTGGCGGTTTTGTGATATGATATTTAATGGTACTCTCGTGTACTGAGAGATCGGTGGTGAATAGGAGTGTCGGCGCAGAGGGGGGGGGGGGGGCGACGGTCCCCGGAGGCAAAAGATTGGACTCAGAAGTACAGGGTGGTACTAGGAGGTAATGGTTGGAACCGAAATAAGGCCGGTGGTAGTCATAAGGTTGGAACAGGGCATAAGGTTGGAACTATGATACTTGTGACATGTAGTTGTCACTGTGGAATGTAGTTGCTACTGTGTGAATGTGAATTCTTTGCTTATGAGCATGTCATGATGTATTCTACTTTGTGATCAGTAGGATGCATCCTGAGTTGTGTTGTTTCTTATGTTTGTGGTCTTGTGGTTATGGTGAGGATGATGATCCTCGGTTCTTTTGAGAGTGATTGATGAGTCTTTGGTGTTGACTTCTCTCTTTGGTTTTAAAACGATATATATTGTATTCCCGTTCCAAATGGTTTTGTTTATATCTATCTATATATGTTATTTAACGCGTATTGATGGGTTACCAACAATATTCGCTAACCGGGTGTTATCCCTTGATTCTACATGTTTTGAGTAGATGCTGAGA
The DNA here is from genome assembly GCF_001879475.1 of Ipomoea nil. NCBI lineage: Eukaryota > Viridiplantae > Streptophyta > Magnoliopsida > Solanales > Convolvulaceae > Ipomoea > Ipomoea nil. The sequence continues at coordinate 630,242 of NW_017618910.1, read as the reverse complement.
GCGCTAGATGTGGATCGCTAGATAGATTAGCTACCATGTTTAGACGTTATCTTTTGTTGGCCTGTGAGCCTAGTTTAGCGGCCTGTGTGCCTAGACACTTTATGTTTTGTTGACTTGATAGTTTTCCCGCCTGTGCACCTAGTTTGAGATAGGTGTGGCATAACACTTACCGAATTTATATAGCTTCCGCTTGCTTTATGTCTTGATGATTAGATGTTTTCCTTTGAATTTAAGTTTTAAAAATGTGGTAAAAATCGGGGGTGTTACAATAACATTAGGATAAGTTATGATAATATTAAGTATTTTATATGTGGTGCAACACTAATAACCTAATAGTTAGACTTCCAATATGGTTAGGAGTCTGGTTAGAGTTTAGGAGACCTAAAGACATGCAACAACCACAATGATGGCCCGTGGTTATATAAGGTTACTAGTCCTCTCACTGCTCACATTACATACCTCATACACCATCTAGAGAGTGTTGAGTAGAAGTTAGAGACAAAACACCCATGTAAACTCTGCAGCAGTTCAGATCATTCAACCACCATCAACACGAGAACTATTGATGGTGGTTAGTGCGATCCTATTATCACATATTATAGGTTACATATGATATATTTAATTCTTACAGTTGGTATCCGAGCCATAAATAATCTTTGCCTGGTTCTTTTTAATTGCATATAATATTTTCATATGTTGTATAAATATTTGTATAATTGAGATACATATGTAAATATTCTTGAGTTCACAATTATATTTTCTAGGTTGCTGAAAATAATTTTTCGCATTAAGAAACAAAAAAAAAAAAAATCAATTGGATATTATATTTTTTTTCTACTACTTCACCATTTTTTCTACTGCTTCGCCATGTTTTGTCACATCGCCGACGGTCATTGTTGTTGGTGGAGGCGACGACTTTTTTTATTTAAGCATTTTTTTTACTTGTTCCGTCGTTTTTCTCCTGCGGTTGCAATCAACAATGGAGTTCCGGTGTTGGAGACGGTTTGATGGCGATGCAGAGGAACCTTTGGGTGGACTGGTTTGCGACGTGGCTGTGGCGTCGGCGTTGCGTGGAGTCCAGGTGGCGGTGGCGGCGCTGGGTTTCCCGACGACGATGCTGCTGTCTGCTTTCCTATTGGCGACGTCGGTGACCTTTTGGCTGATGTTTATCTTCTATGGCTAGGCGTCGCTTGTGTTATCGGTCTGTGCTCTAGGTTTACTATTAGAGAAGATGATGATGAGCCCAATTCGGCCAAACCTGGGCTCCCTTAATTTTTTTTTTCTGGGCCTGTTTTGGTTTTGGATTCCTTCAGTTTAATATCTTCATCATATATGGACTTCTTCTAATTTAATTATCCAATTGAATTTTTTTATTAAGTCTATTATTAAATTATTATTCAACTTTGAATAATTATTTAGTTTCAATTTTCAGTTGAATTTTAATTTAATAATGTTTTTCAGATTGAATTGTCTTAAGTATTGCAATTTAATTGTGGAGTATTAGTTAGTAATATGCATAATCTGAGCATGATATATATCTCTTTACTACAATAATTATTTGACTGCTATAATTATGCCTGTAGAAAAGCATGTACTTTAAGAATAAATTTAGAGCATTTTTAGGTCTGAATTATATGCTTATGCATGATTTAGTGCCTTTTAGGGGAATTAGTTCCTTTAAGGTTAGATTTTGCATATTCTTACTCTTCAGTTATTACTCTACTCGTGCTCTTATAAAGATCTTAAAGCACATAAAGTACATAAAACGATTCATAGTTTACCATATTCAAAGCCTTATCCATAGGTGAATTTACACTCTTTAGATCTCTCAAATGATTTTACTTACACATGAATTATGAAAGTTTCTTGGGGAGGAATACTAGTTCTATGGCCTTGGCTTAAAGGCCTTGTTGCTACTAGTCCCCTTGCGATGCTACTCTATCTAAGGAGTTAATATTTAACTGAGCTTCGTCTCGACCAACTTTCTTGTGAGTATACCTAAGGATTGTCTATCATATTTTGGTTTAATCTGTTTGTTTATTAGGCTTTCTTGCTAGTGCGATTATGTTTTATTTTGGTCAATTATAGAGTAGCCACATCATCTTTAATTTATCAAAATTGCATATCAGGTTTTACTTACATAAAGTTAAGGCAAGAATATTGTAGTTAATTCTGCGTAATATGGAAAAATTTAGCTCACATGCAATTTTGTTATATTTGTAGTGTTAATTAGGATGAAATACTAAACTATTATCATAATTTGCCCACAAGGATTATGTATCGCATATAGTTTGGTAGTTTTGTCATTAAGGGTGGAAAAACTCAAATCGTACCCATTCCGTTTCCACCATTCAGTTTTGATAGATTCATTATGCGTAAAAATTTAGTCCACATGCAATTTTTATGGCATCCGAATTTATCTTTTGCATAATTTTACATTGGTAATATTATGTACTTCAGTATCTCTCTCTATTTTTTGTGCCTCAAAAAATACTAACCAAGCATTCATTATTATTCTTTATAGCAGCTCTACCTATCACTCAGTCAATAACTATTGAAGTTCCTATCCTTAACTATGACAACCACAATTAGTGGAAAGATGCTATTCTTCTGAATTTGGAAATATTAGGGTTTGATTATGCTATCTGCAACGAGAAACCTCCCGCGATTACTGAGGAAAGCACTGAGGCAGATGTAGCGCTATCCGAGCAATGGGAGACAACAAATCTCTTAGGCGTGCTCCTCATTAAGTCAAAAATTTCCAAAGTGAGTCGTGGTTCCGTTGATGGAATTAATGAAATTAAACCTTTTCTCAAGGCTATTGATGAACAATTCGTTGACTCAAAGAAATCTTTGGCCAGTACCCTGATAATGCAGTTTATCAATATGCGTCTTTCCACTGTCAAAGGCACGTGAAAACACATTATGCAAGTCAGGGACATCGCGGCTCAGTTAAAGAAGTTGGAAATTACTCTTCCAGATGCTTTTGTGGTGCATTTTGCACTAAATATCTTTCCTCAAGATCACATCACATTTAAGGTTTCCTATAATACGCATAAGCAGGAATGGTCTATCAATGAATTGATCACCATGTGTACTCAAGAGGAAACAAGGCTTATGACTGAGCTTGGGGAGAGTGCTTTAGTGGCCATAACTAAGCCTAAGAGAAAATGTGGAAAGTCTAAGGCATCTACTAACATGGCTGCTAAGGGGAAATTAACCCAAAAGCAGATATTAATAAGGTACGGAAGTGTTTCTTTTGTAAAAAAAAGGGACACATGAAGACGGATTGTATTAGGTTTAAGAAATGGATGTCCCAAAAAGGTAATATTTCTTCTTCTTTTGTTTGTTTCGAATCTAATATGTCAAAAGTTAGTACGAATTCTTGGTGGGTTGACTCTGGTTCATCAATCCAAATTGTAAACTCTTTGCAGGGACAAAACTGAGACAGTCGACGAGAACTGAGTGTTGCATCTTCTCTGGAAAAAAGATTGCATCACAAGTAAAAGCTGTCGGAGTTTGCACATTAGTTTTGAACAATGGTTTTGTACTGGCGTTAGAAAAGACATTTTATGTTCCTACCTTTTCAAGGAACTTAGTTTCAGTTTCGAGACTTGTACCCTTTGGATATTCATTTGAATTTAATACCAATTATTTCAAGTTATTTTGTAATTCTACTTGTGTTGGTACTGGTGCATTGTCTGATGGTCTCTTTCATCTTAACTTAAAGAATAATTCAGTTTATAATTCTTTACCGTTTTGAAACCCTAAACCCTCAAGCCACAAGTTGTGCACAGTCTGACTCATGGTTGGAAGCCATGAAGGATGAAATGAATTCCATGAAGGACAATGTGGTTTGGGATCTTGTTGAGTTGCCTAATCGGGCCAAGGCTATTGGCTGGGTCTTTAAGACTAAAAGAAACTCATTAGGTAACATTGAGAGATACAAGACCCGACTTGTTGCCAAGGGATTTACTCAAGTGGAAGGAATCGATTACAAGCAGACGTTTTCTCCTGTATCAAAGAAAGATTCACTTTGGATCATTCTGACATTAGTTACACATTTTAATCTTGAGTTACAACAAATGGATGTGAAAACCGCTTTCCTTAATGGTGATCTAGAAGAGGAGGTTTATATGAAACAACTTGAAGGTTTCTCTTCTAGGGGTGGTGAGATAAGCTTAAGAAATCTATATACGGTTTAAAACAAGCTTCCCATCAATGGTATATCAAGTTCGATGGGGTAATTTATTCATTTAGTTTTGTTGAAAATCCTTTAGATCACTGTATATACCAGAAGGTGAGTGGGAGTAAAATTTGTTTTCTTGTTTTATATGTAGATGATATCTTACTTGCCACCAATGATAAATGGATGCCTCGTGATGTCAAACAATTTCTTTCTAAGAACTTTGATATGAAGGATATGGGTGATTCCTCTTATGTTATTGGCATTAAAATTCACAGAGATAGGACCTGAGGTATACTGGTTTTATCTCAAGAAACCTAAACAAAGTTTTAGAGAGATTTCAGATGCAAAATTGTTCACCTGACGTTGCTCCCATAGCTAAGGGGAACAAATTCAGTTTGGACCAATGTCCAAAAAAATGATTTGGAGAAAGAATTCATGGAGAACATCCCTTATGCTGCAGCGGTTGGATGTCTTGGATATATTCAAGTCTGTATAAGGCCGGACATTGCTTTTGCGGTCGGAATGGTCGGACTTTACCAGCACAATCCGGGGTTAGACCATTGGAGAGCTATAGAGAGGGTTCTAAGGTATCTAAAAGGAACCAAAGGTTACCAGCTTTTGGGTTTGGGCAGACGGACTATTTACATTTTGTCGGTTATTCTTATGCGGACTTCGTTGGCTGTGTTGACTCTCAAAAGTCAACTTCAAGGTACGTCTTTACCATAGCCGGTGGGGCTATTTCATGGAGAACTGTTAAACAGTCCTTAATAGCTATTTCTACCATGGAAGCCGAGTTCGTTTCCGGTTTCGAGGCTACTTCACAAGGTGTGTGGCTAAAGAATTTTATCTCTGGGCTTAGAATTATGGACTCTATATCTAAGTCGTTGAAAGTCTATTGTGACAACTCAGTTTCAGTCTTCCTAGCTAAGAACGACAAAAGTGGAGTCGGAGTAAGCACATCGACATCAAGTTCTTAGCCATTAGGGAGCGTGTAAAAATAAAGTTGTATTCATTGAACACATTAATACTGCGCTGATGTTAGCAGATCCCTTGACTAAAGGCATGCCTCCATTTAAATTCAAGGATCTGGTTCAGAAAATGTGACTTTCATCCACTTTGTAATTTGTATATATACATTCAGTTTCAATGAAATTCTTTGGCATTCAGACATTTTTCTCAATTAAGTGTGTACACCTTCATTTGCTTTATATTACTGAGAAAATGTACTTCAGTTGAACTAGAAATAAACATATGGTTTGTTTCATTAAGTTTTGTTTCCTAATTAAGTGCTCAAGGGAAGTTTGCATTTGATCATAATGGATACTACTCGTGCTAATGAGAACATATCACTATGATTGGTGTTTTCTGTTATTGAGTTATAGTATTTACACCAAGTGGGAGAATGTAACATTTTCCTGTTATCATTATTATAACATTAAGATAAGTTATGATAATATTAAGTACGTATTTGATATATGGTGCAACACTAATAACTTAATAACTAGACTTCCATTATGGTTTGGAGTCTGGTTAGGGTTTAGGAGACCTAAAAACATACAACAACCACAATGATGACCAGTGGTTATATAAGGTCACTAGTCCTCTCACTGCTCACATTAAATACCTCATACACCATCTAGAGAGAGTTGAGTAGAAGTGAGAGATAAAACACTCATGTAAACTCTGCAGCAGTCTAGATCATTCAACCATCATCAACACAAGAACTGTGGTAGGAGGTTAGTGCGATCCTATTATCACATATTATACGTTGCATGTGATATATTTAATTCTTACACTTACATCATCCAAAAGCACATTGTCAGTAGAAGTTACTTACATTGTAATGCAAAATATAAGAATATTCAAAACGGAGGTAATAACATTATGCTAATACAAATATAAATAAATAAATAACTTGATACGCCCCTAGAAGTCATCTAACACAAAATTTTCTAAAAGTCACAACTTATATATATATATATATATATATATATATATATATATATATATATATATATATATATATATATATATATATATATATATATATATATATATATATATACATATACTCGTTAAAGTAATAGAAATTTGTATTTTACCTTAATACTAAAGTCAAAAGAAACAATGTTAATATCTTGAGTTCTAAGCACCCTGCAACGATATAAAAATATAGTCATTTGGTACAATGAAATCCAAAAATAACACAAGTTAGTTAATCTGTATTTCTTTATATAATAAGCAACAACTAAATTTTTGTCTCAATTAACTTTATGTACCTGTTGAATGTCATCACTAGTTACAGTTCCAAGTGATGGTAAATCTCTATTTTCTATTCGGATCAACCTACTTTCAAATACATTCATGTGACTCTTAAGGTCACGGTTTTCTTCATCATTCTCATGGAGCTTAGCCTCTAACTCTTTGATATAAGTAGATTTAGAGTCATTAAAATTATTTCGCTTTACTCCACCCCCATAGCTATATATACATGACCATGGCGCTGCTGTCTAAAATGTTTTTCAACAACCTCAAGGTTTGAAAGTGATGGATTGATCATAATAGTCTTCACAATTTCATCCTATAAAAAGTTTTACAATAGTCAAAAGTAAATGAAAAGGTATCAAGATAAAAAATAAACAATATTATGCAAAGGGACTAAATAATGATATTTACATATTTTGCTTTTTCTCTCGTCCCATTTAGTTTTTCATTTTTGCATCTTGTCTTTAAGAAAATTACTCTCAACTCAGGTGGTGTTGAATCTTTACCTCCCTATAAATTGAGGAAAAAAAAAGTCATTTTAGGTGAAGAACTTCATAGATAACTACCACAAGTATAGTTTAATTAGTACATTTTCATATATGATTTCTCTATGTGGCGGTGTGGTTCATTCCCTGTGCGATGATGCATTCACATATCTAATGCAGACCTATTCTTAGTATTTTGTTCATTGATCTTCTGCATGAATTTCAAATGAAACTAATTATTTAAATAAAATAAATAAATTTTATAATATGTAAAACCATCTTTTCTATAAAAGCATACCTGAAACTTTTCTATCATAAACTTGTTAGTGACAGGCAACTTCCAATCTTCAACATTTACTTTAGGTGGAACATTTTTTAAAGTCTCAATCTTACTTTTGCAAGGGCCTCACAAATTTTTCATTCAAAACTTACCTCCAATTTGTCCACAAAGTACACATATGCTCTAGGGTATCATCATGGTATAATTCAATATTGGGATTATCAAAACATTCCTATAAGAATTTGTAAGAATACATAAATCTTTTAATTTAAATATCAACACACAATTATTAAATTTGTAAATAATGTTAAATAACTAATGCATAGAAATATTTTGATTGTTTGGCACTATTAACTTAATACCTTTACTGTTTCCCACATGCGCTGCTTTTCTGTGTTTTGTATATCCTTCCATGAAAGCACTTGCATTGGACAAATATTTCGATCACGCAGGATTTTTCCTATGTCTTGACCAATATAGATGATTTTTTTCCACTGGACAATTGTTGTAGAATACAATATCATGTTTTTCTCCTTTCTTCAAAGCTGCTGATGGGGTGAGGACCCGGCCCACGAAAGATTGGCCCAAAGGAGAGCCCAAGATGGGAAAGGTGGGCTTGTGTCAGGAGAAGCCCAGTGGGTGCTTGGGCCGAGTCCAGGAATCGGCCCAGGCCCAAGCACGGGGACCTAGCTCGGGATTGCTAAGAAGAGCCCAGCAGGAGCTTGGGTCGAGGGCGAGGAGTCGGCCAGGCCCCAAACCCAGAGAGAGACCCGGCTCAAGGAGCCGTTGGGATCATCAAAGAGACTCTTAAATAAGGAACCGTTAGAGCATTAAAAGGCTGGACTTGGTCCGGCTGTTACGAGCTTGATAGAGCCGTTGGCCGACTCAGTAAAGGCGACCAACGGCTCGATACTTAATTAGTCTTGAAGTCGGCTAGTAAAGGCCTTCAAGTCAGTGGGGGAGGAGCCGCTATATAAAGGCTCCTCCACTCTTGTAGAGGACAGACACAGAAGAGGACCCGGAGAGGGAATAGAAGAGATTCTAAGCAAGCACTTTCTTTCCTTTGAGACACTCATTTTATTGAAAGGTGTATCCTCCAGCTAAAGGTTGTGTTGGACCTCCTTGGGCCTGAAAACCCAAAACCATCACTGGCGCCGTCTGTGGGATTGAAACTAAGAGTCGCGTGTCTTCCTGAGCAAGGCGAGTTCTGGAAACGACAAGAAGAATCTCAGACGAATAAGAAAAACTCCTGACATGGCAGGAAGTGAGGAACAATCGAGCCGACACGATAACAGACTGGGGGCGGACTTGAGAAATCAATTGAATCGGAGAAACACCCGGAGCCGGGAAAACGAGACAACACCGCCACCGACACCACCGATGAATCAATAGCCGCCTCAGGTGCAGTTTACGCCTGAGCAATTACGTGCGATTGGGCGTGCATGCGCCGAGGCGAGCTGAGGAATAAGAGAACGATCCGTCACTCGCAATCAGCAGCCGTCTCATAGGCCCGATGACCGGCAACCGAACCGCCAGGCCGAGAGCCAGCCGGTACAGTCCATTCATTCTCGGTTGGGTCGAGCGCCGGACGACAGTCGGCAAGAGAACGACTGGGTCGGAGGGAACCCAGTCGTGCCCCGTTAGCTGCTCGCGGTCGGCAAACTGCACGTGAGAAGAACCGTACCAAAAGAACCAGGACTGAAACTCGCCGTGTAGAGCAGCCCGTCCACAACCACGACCAACCGGCCGAGTCTGAGGTCGGTGAGAGCACGGAATCAACAGGAAACCACACCCGGGAGAGGGTCGAAGTGGCAAACTTAGTCCAAGAAGTGCGAAATTTGAAAGAACAGATGGAGGGAAAAGCCAAATCCCCAGGACGTACGTTATTAACCGCCCTACCCTTCTCGGACGAGGTCATGGCCTTTAAGATACCGGGTGATTTCAAGTTCCCGGAGCAGGCCACGTTCGATGGGACCGGCGATCATCGAGAGCATTTGCTAAGCTACCAAGCCAAGATGCAGGTCTTGGGAGTTCGGGACCCGGTCATGTGTCGCGCTTTTCTGCCCATGTTAAAAGGACCGGCACAGAGGTGGCTAGTGGCACAACCACCAGGGTCGATTCGTAGCTTCGAAGAGCTAGCGGACCGCTTCATGAGCCATTATGCCGCTAATATCAAACCACAAAAAGACCTGACACACCTGGGCGACATTCATCAGGATGAAGGCGAGTCCTTGAAAACTTATCTGGGCTCGCTGGCAGAAGGAAATCCAGTCTATAGAGGAGGTCGAGGACCAGACGGCACTCACCTTCTTCATCGAGTCCTTGCGGTCCGGTCAGCTATAACGAGATCTGCGGGACAACCGCTCGGCTACCTACGCGGAAGCCATTCACATGGCAAACAAGAGGGCCAACACAGAGCAGGCTATGAAACACAAACGACAACGTGAAGTCGGCGGATCCGCCGGCGGAAAGAGAACGCGAGCCGAAACCAAGGAAAGGCGCCGGACGTAACCGACGACCCGAAGTCAGGCGACCTTATGACAGGCCCGCCGTACACCCTACCGGCCGGCTCCCGAGTGGCCGATGCATGAAATACAAGCGGTCGCCCGCCGCCGCCTCCACCAATTGACGACCGTGCCACGAGCGAGGAGACGGGTAAGATCTCTAAATACTGTCGTTACCATAAATCTTATACCCACAGCACAGAAGAATGCTTTTAACCTGAAGAAGATCATGGAGGGTATCATCCAGCAAGGAACCCCGCCTCCTAATCAATGGAGGTGGAGGTCGGCCAATCGAGGGACGAGGATCCCGCCGCTGCGCCGAGAGCGGACTGGGCAAGAATTCGGCATCCGAAGAAGACGAGGCCCAGTGGCGCCAAAAGCCGGTTATCAACATGATAGTTGGCGGGCCGGAAGGTGGAGACTCGGCAAACACTCGAAAGGCCTGGGCTCGACAGCTGTATGTTGGGACGGTGTATGGGCGCGAGGAGAACTCCAAGAAGGTGTGCCGAGAGCCATCATTTCACCGATAGGGATTTACCGGCTGAAGAGACGCCGCATCGAGACGCGCTGGTAATAGCCATGGATATCAAGGGGGTAGTCGTTCGCCACGAATCCTGGTCGATACCGGGAACAGCGTCAACGTGCTATACTGGAGACCTTCATTAAATGGGATTGACCCGAGAACAGCTAAATCCCGTCAAAACTCCCCTTGTCGGCTTCACTGGGGACTCGGTGGAGGCGGAAGGATCCATCACCCTACCAGTTGAGCTTAGCAGTTACCCCGATATACAGAAGCTCAGTATGAAATTCATCCTGGTGAATTTGACCTGCTCGCATAACGCTATACTCGGACGACCGGGTTTTAGAGGATCTAGGAGCTCTGATTTCAATCGAACACCTCTGCCTGAAATTCCGTACGCCGAATGGGATAGGTACGGTGCGCTGCGATCGGAAAGTCGCCCGAGATTGTTACCTGCAAGCCTGCCGAGGGATGGGCAAGCGCGAGACGCAGGTCATGAGATCACGGAAAGGCCCAAGAAAACAATGATACCTCGCCCGGAGCCGGCTGTTGAGCTGGAGGAAGTCGAGATTGATCCTGAACACCGGACAGGCAGGTCCGAATCAGAGTCGGCCTCCCTCAGGAGGTAAGAGGAGAAATCATAAAAGTGCTCCGGGAACACCGGATGGTTTTCGCCTGGGGTCCAGAGGACATCCCGGTGTCGATCGATCCATTTATATCGCATCGACTCGCTGTAAGACCCCGAGCATCGACCAGTCGCACAAAAGAAGCGGTACCTGGCCAACGATCGGAGAGAATTCGTAAAAAAGGAGGTAAGCACGCTGCTAGCGGCCGGACATGTCCGAGAGGTCAAATACCCGGAGTGGCTGGCAACCGTGGTTCTTGTACCAAACCCCGGCGTGGCGGATGTGCGTCGATTATACCGACCTCAATAAGACTTGCCCTAAGGACCCGTTCCATTTGCGCGAATTAATCAGTTGGTTGATGAGACCGCCGGGTCAGCCTTCATGGATGCCTTCAGGGGGTACCACCAGATCTTCATGCATTCGGCGGACGAAGAAAAGACCGCGTTTCTAACACCGGATGGGGTCTATTGCTATCGAGTCATGCCCTTCGGGCTTAAGAATGCTGGAGCCACTTACACGCGAATGGTGGCCCGACTGTTCCAGCACTTGCTGGGAAAATCGATGGCCGCATACGTCGATGACATGCTCGTCAAGAGCCAGAAGAGAGCAAGCATGCGGAAGATCTGGCCGACTGTTTTAAGTGATGATAAGATACAATCTCCGGCTGAATCCCAAGAAGTGTGCTTTTGCCGTGCAGGGTGGAAAATTCTTGGGCTATATGGTCACAAAGCGAGGTATTGAGCCTAACCCTGAGAAGGTGCAGGCCATCATCGACATGCAGCCTCCCGCACCGTAAAAGACTTGCAACGGTTGAACTAGCCGACTGGCCGCCCTTAGCCGCTTCCTGAGCAAGGCGACGGATAAGACTGTGCCTTTCTTCGAGGCCATGAAGAAGAAGGAAGGATTTACTTGGACCGCCGAGTGTCAGCAGTCGTTCGAAGAGCTGAAGCAATATCTTTCAACACCTCCGGTATTGTCTACTCCCCAGGCCGGCGAGCCCTTACTTTTGTACTTAGCCGCCTCCTCTAAGGCGGTGAGTTCGGTGCTAGTTCGAGAAAAGGAGCGCGTTCAGCACCCGGTTTATTACGTAAGCCGCTCCCTGAAGGCCGCCGAGTCACGGTACACCGCCCTGGAAAAGATTGTATACGCGTTGGTGATCACCGTGCGGATGCTAGCACCGTACTTCCAAGCCCACACCGTTCGAGTGTTGACTGACCAACCGCTTGGGAGTGTCCTGCGAAACCCCTCGTCGTCTGGCCGACTGGTGAAATGGGTCGTGGAATTAACCCAGTATGGGATTGAGTACCAGTCCCGACCTTCCATAAAAGGTCAAGCCTTGGCCGACTTCTTGGTCGAGTGCACGGCGAGCGAAGAAGAGAAGGAGCATGCCACTGAGACCAATTTAGGCGAGTGGTGGGAAATGCACGCGGACGGAGCATCGAGTCGACGACATTGCGGGGGTGGAATTATGCTCATCACCCGGAGGGATTCCGGCTGTACTACGCCTTAAGCTACTTGTTCCCGACATCCAACAACGAAGCCGAATACGAAGCTGTGCTGAATGGTCTCCGCCTCGCCAAGACCCTAGGAGTCGAGCGACTGAGAATCAAGATTGACTCCAGGTTGGTGGTTGGGCAAATATCCGGCGTGTGTGAGGCTAAGAGCCGCGGCTGACTTTATATAAAGAGCGGGCGGTTGGGATGCTAAAGGAGTTTGGAGCCTACGAGATAGAATATATCGCCAGGGCAGATAACGTAGAAGCCGACATATTATCTAAGATTGCCTTAGAGGGAGTACCGGACCACCTTGTGAAGATCTGCTAGAAGGAGGAACTGGATCGACCGAGTATCGAGGAAACGACATTAGAAGTCCAGCAGGTAACCGGCAAGGAATGGGACAGGAAGAAAACCCCGAGATGTTCTGGATAGAGGACATTCGGCGATTCAAAGAAGCAGGCGAATTACCGGAAGATCCGGGGGTCGCCGCCAGGGTCCGACGAAAAGCCCCTTCTTTCGAGATTATTGATGGACAACTGTACAAACGGTCATTCGGAGGTCCTTTGTTGAGATGCTTGCTCAGGCCCGAGGCCGAGAAAATAATGGACGAAGCTCATAGAGGCATCTGCGCCGCACACCAGGGCGCCCACACGCTCGCCCGCAAGTTAGTCGTCCAGGGGTATTATCGGCCGACTATGATGCGAGATTGCATCGAGTGGATTTCCAAATGTGGCATTTGTCAGGCGTTCGCCAGAAAGGACACTCGGCCGGCTACCTTCTACACACCGGTCACCACGGCTATCCCATTTGCTAAGTGGGGAATCGACTTATTTGGCCCATTACCGGTAGCCCCCGGGGGCCTGAAATTTTGTGTCGTGGCTATCGACTACTTCACCAAGTGGGTCGAGGCTGAACCGTTGACCACTATAACCGAGTACCAATGCCGACGCTTCCTATGGAAGAGGGTGATTTGCCGCTTCGGCTTGCCCGGGCATATTGTCAACGACAATGGGCGACAGTTCGACTGCTAGGCGTTTGCTGACTTCTGTCGCCGACACGATATCCGCATACCAAGGTCTCCGTGGCGTATCCGCAGGCCAACGGGCAGGTCGAAAATGTGAATCGGACCATAGTGGACGGAATCCGAAAGAGATTGGAAGACATAAGAGGAAATTGGGCGGATGAGCTCGACCGAGTCCTATGGGCTTATCGCACCACGCAGCGGCGAGCGATCGGAGAAAGTCCATTCTCCTCGCGTACGGCTTCGAAGCCAAGGTCCCGATTGAAGTGGTCGAACCCACTCACCGGGTCCACACTTATTCCGACACGGAAAATGAGGAAAATCTTCGAATTGAGAAAAATTTCCTAGAAGAAAGATGAGAAGCCGCGAATGCTCGGATAGTCGAGTATCAACAAGCAGTAAAGAGATATCGCGATCGAAGGATTCGCCCACGAACCTTCCAGGTCGGGCAATCTCGTACTACGAGACCGGCAAGCAAGCCAGCCACGGAAGGTGGAAAGTTTGCGGTAAAGTGGGAAGGACACTATCGCATTACCGCGGTGGTCCAGGCCAGCACCTACAAGCTCGAAACTCTGGAAGGCAGGCCCGTAGACCGATCTGGAACGTCATCCACTTGAAGAAGTTCTATCAGTAGAAAAGGTTAGGCCATGTATAGGCCCGAGGGTCTTAAACGACTTGAATAAAAGAATACGAATTACTGTTAACTACCGCCTGGACTCGCGAGAGAAAGTTAGGAAACAAGGGCCAGACCCTTAGTCGTTTCCGTGAAAAAGCCAAGAGGAGTCGCCTCGACTGAGGACTCGGCGAGTATATAAAGAAACTATGGGGCACTGACCCTAAACGTTTCTGAGAAAGAAAAAGCCTAAGGGTCGCCTCGACTGAGGGACTCGGCGAGAGAAAGTTAGGAAACAAGGGCCCAGACCCTTAGTCGTTTCCGTGAAAAAGCCAAGAGGAGTCGCCTCGACTGAGGACTCGGCGAGTATATAAAGAAACTATGGGGCACTGACCCTAAACGTTTCTGAGAAGAAAAAGCCTAAGGGGTCGCCTCGACTGAGGGACTCGGCGAGAGAAAGTTAGGAAACAAGGGCCCAGACCCTTAGTCGTTTCCGTGAAAAAGCCAAGAGGAGTCGCCTCGACTGAGGGACTCGGCGAGTATATAAAGAAACTATGGGGCACTGACCCTAAACGTTTCTGAGAAAGAAAAAGCCTAAGGGGTCGCCTCGACTGAGAGGACTCGGCGAGAGAAAGTTAGGAAACAAGGGCCCAGACCCTTAGTCGTTTCCGTGAAAAAGCCAAGAGGAGTCGCCTCGACTGAGGGACTCGGCGAGTATATAAAGAAACTATGGGCACTGACCCTAAACGTTTCTGAGAAAGAAAAAGCCTAAGGGGTCGCCTCGACTGAGGGACTCGGCGGAGAAAGTTAGGAAACAAGGGCCAGGCCCTTAGTCGTTTCCGTGAAAAACCAAGAGGAGTCGCCTCGACTGAGGGACTCGGCGAGTATATAAAGAAACTATGGGGCACTGACCCTAACGTTTCTGAGAAAGAAAAAGCCTAAGTCGCCTCGACTGAGGGATTCGGCGAGAGAAAGTTAGGAAACAAGGGCCCCTTAGTCGTTTCCGAGAAAGGCTAAAAGGAGTCGCCTCAACTGCGGGAAGCACCCGAAGAGTTATCAAGGCATCGATCCTAAGTCGTCCCTCAGAGTTAGCAGGGCCCGATGCCTTAAGGATGTTTCTCCGATTTACAGAACCCTAAAAGGTTAAAGAAAAGCGTCGAGTCCAAGATAACACGGAAGAAAGAGAAAATGGGAATTTCATTAAAGTTAAAAAAGGCCCGAGGAGGCCAGCTTTTACAAAAGGGACTATCCTAAAAGAATAGCCCTAAACTACTGGGGGGGGTGTCGACATCGACCCTTCAACTTGTGCCCCTGCCGTTGGTCCAGCGGGAGGAACAGAAAAAGGGTCCTCTGCCTGAGGGGAGGACTCAGTGAGATTGGGAGGAGCCGCCGCAGGGAGAGCCACCGGATCAGCAGCCGCCGCCGGACCTTCAGCCGCCGGGAGAGCGTCTATCACCGGCTTAAGGCCCCAGCTCTCGGGGGTAAAGAGGAGTCGCGGACCAGCAGGGCGGAGTGGATTTCTGTTTGCGCCTCGCGGAAGCCGAGGCGATAGTCGCGCTCGCCCAAATCCAGAAGGAAGTCGTCACCTTCCGGCGTCGCCAGCCACGCCTTGGCGATCTCCTTCTGTCGGCCTCTATCGCCGCCTTCACGTCCGCCTCGAAGGACGCCGACTTCTTGTAGTCTTCCACCGAGGTCGCGGCAATGGTCGCCACCTTGTCTCGCTCCTCCTCCCACTGACGAGTGACCCTCAGCATCTCGGAGTTATGCACCTCCACCGCCTTGGCGTGCTTAGCTTGCTCCTCCAAGAAGGCCTCCTCCGTTTGGTGCACTCGGACAGCCATAGACTTCAGCCCGGTCTTGTACTCCCTCAGTCGCTTACTCATCTCCATTTGGAAGGTGAGGTTCTGCAAGGCAAACCAGAAGTCAGATAGTGAAAGAAAAAAGAATGGAAAAGAGACGAGTCGGAAACACTTACGCGGTATGATTGGCGTAGCGAGGCCTCAATGATGACCTCGTCCCCCAGGCCACCAGTCACCGCCACGTCCTTGGGGAGAAGGACGTTCGAGGCCCACTTGCGGACGGAGGAGTTGCCTTGCCAGATCTGGGCATCCTCGTCCACCTCGTGGCTCAACCGGATCTTCTTCGGAGCCGGCATGTCCGTCTGCTCGGCCGGCCGTTTGGAGCTCGGACTCTCAGATTGAGGAAGAGGCGTTGTCGAGTCGGCGACACGACGGGCGACGGCGTCAGGTCGACCACGTTATGTGGTAGTGGAGGAGTCGACCTTGGAGCCGGCGACGGTTGGAGGAAGAGGCAGCAGCAGTGCCGGAAGCGCGCTGGTCAGCCGACGCCTCATCTTTTCAGCTCTGTCCGTCATCTCTGGAGTCGGTTCAGCAGCCTCGTCGGAACTGAGGAGTCGAAGTCGTACGGACCTGCGAAAGAAAGGAAAGTCATAAGTATTCCGAGTCGGAATGAGACAGAAGAAGAGGAACGATAGGCAATGAAAACTACCTACGGTGGCCGCACCCTCTGGCAGCAAGCCACGCTTAGCCATGGCCCGGACTCGGGACCAGTACTTGACGGAGTACGGCCCAAAGCCCTTCAAGAACTCGCCGCCCTGGACCGCATCGTTGGTAGGGACGGCACGCCGAGAGCAAGGCTTGAATAGAGCGGTCGGCCACAGGGTCGGAAAGGTGAAGAAAGAGAAAGCAGGTCGGACAAAGAAATAGAGGAGCTTCCAGTCCTTAATGGAGTCGGACAACCCCTCGAAAAGCTGTCGCCCCCGGCGAGCGAACTTGAACAAAGCCCGGCGAGTGTGAGCCGACCTTGTTCACGGTAAAAAGATACCGGAACAGGTCTAGATCCGGCTCGCACAACCACCAGTGGCAGAGGTTGACGAAGCAGGTGAGGAGTCGGTGAGAATTGGGCACTAATTGGCCCGGAACTAAGTTGTAATGGCGATAAAAAAGGGAAAGGAAAGGACACGGAGGAACTCGAAAGCCAAAGGCAACCGAGTGCAAATGAATGCCGACATAACCTTGGGTGGGTCGTAAATTTGCCGGCCTTCTGGGGCGAGGACTATGGCTGAAGGCCCAAGAAGATATTGGGCCATTTCCAGGTCTGCCGCAGTAACGACGGACGGTGGCCCGGAAGGACGGACGATTGAATCGAACTTGCCCCGCGCGTCCGGTGCCACCGGCAGAGCGCCACCGTCGTTAAAGGAGTGGGGCTCATCGGAGTAACCGCCCCCGAAGAAGAAGGGGTCGGAGGAAGAGAAGACGTCGATGGAATGTCCGCCAGAAGTTCCATACGACGGGGAGGAGAAGAAGAAGAAGAAGAAGAGGGGGAAGTCGCCGCCGGGTTGTCGACCGAGTAACGACGGGAAGAAGAAGAGTGCGAAGAAGAAGACATTACCTAAGTTGGATGAGAGATCGGAGGAAATGCAAATTGGCCGGAGAAGCTCGAGTTGAGGTTGAAAGGAAAGACTGGAGAAGAGGATGAAAGAGAGACGAAGTGGCTATTTAAAGGGGGGGAATTCCAAAGGACGGCCACGTGCCACCTTCTCGTTGGAGGAAGTGGAGGTGACAGGATGTGAAGGGACGCCGCATTTAATGCCTCAAAAGGCGGGGCAACGGTTCAGGCCTAGGGTTAGCCTGCAAACAGCGCGTATACCCTAGGCTAGGTCGGACGTCAGTGACCCGGCCTGCTAAGCCGGAAGCCCATCGTAGGCCATGGCCTCTGGGCCCACGGGCTACGAGCTGGAAACTTCTAGAACGACCCGGTAGAACCCGCCCATTGGATGATATAAGCCAAGTTCACGAAGAGACTCTGGTCGCGAGGTCGGCAATCAGATTCGGCGACTCCTCGTCAAGAGGGTCTCGCCGTAGCAAGACTAGGAGTCAGTCCCGCAAACCAGAGGTCGGTCGACAAAATATAAGAAAAGGTAGAGTCGGACACAAAAGCACAGTTTATTTAATAAGTACGGAGATTACAAGGCCCAGAACTCGGCCAATGCAAGTTACAAGAGAAAAACGGGTCAAGGCTTGGCTTCTTTCTCTGTCGACGGGCGAGCAGTCGGAGGGCCTTCCAGGAAGTACTGAGAGCGGAAAGGCAGAGGACTCGGCTCAGGCTCCGGCATTTCGTCCAGATACACGGCTGGCTTCCCGTCATCAATCATTTGCAAGGGCCTCTCCAGAGCGCTCGCGACATGGCGACACCAAAGAGGGGAGGAGCCTCCCACTTCTCTTCCACCATTGGTTCTGGATCCTCCACCACCGGCTCCATCTCCACGTCGATAGGCTCCTACACATCAGGTCCAGCATGTCTGGGGGCACCACAATGGGGTCTGAAGCCGAGTCGCCCACCAAACAATCCATTAGCCAGCCTCTTCTGCCTCAACTGCTCCAGTCGAGCATGCTCCTTGTTGCGAATGGACCAGCGGCGATCACCATCTCTGTAACTCATAGCGCCGTGCTTTCGCAAAATGAAGAGTGTTGCGATTTGCATCAACTCTGAAGGGTCTTTATATAGCCCAGTGAAAGCGAATATCTAGGCGATAATCACAGAAGATTATGACTGACATAACTGAGCCGGATTAGACGGATGGCGCGAATCTCTGTCAGAGATTAGTTCCATCAAATCCGCCCGGGAAGAGCAAGATTCGCACGTCACGCAGAGAAGATTGGATTCACCGAGATACGGGGAATCTTGCAGGTGTCAGACTGAAAAGGGCCTGATGAGGTGACCGACTCCTTGACCAGTCGTCCGGATGGGTACGCGACAAAAACACGAAATATAACATAGGGCAAAAAATAGCATTTTTATTAAGAAGAAGGGTACAAGCAGTAAGGAGCTTATTACAATAAGGAAAATGAAAATGCTCCTAAATAAGACCCCTCGGAAATGTGAGGCCGACTCCGGCCAAGACGATCACTCGCCAGGCGAGGAAGAGCCGCTCCCAAATGATCCCCCGATGGTCCAGGTGGAGATGGACAGAACGAGTCCAGAAGGCTGGCATAAGTGGTGGCACAATCGGCTCCTCATCATCTGGATACGTCTCCAGGTAGCGGACATAATCCTCATCATTCATTAGGCCCGTAACCGGCCCGTCCAAGTCATCCAGCGGGATGGAGAAGGTCATGCGGAAAGTTAGCTGCTCTGGAACGACCACTTCAACGAAGGACCCGTCCTGAGAAGTCACACTGGCAGTTGTGGGAGTAGGCGGATGGTGTGACGACGGGGCAACCTCGCGTCGAGAAGGAGTCGGCGGCTGAGGAGCCGAGGGAGTGGCGCCCGCAGGAGACCTTTGAGAAGCCGGGCGAGGAGTCTTCTTTTTGTGCTCTCTTTCAGGACGAGTCCGCTTTGAGGGTAGCGGACGCCAGGGAGACCCAAAGTCAATACGTTTCCCCTTCAGAGGTAAACGACCCATGTTGGACTTATGTATGAGAAGAAGAAAAGGGGAGGACATTTATAGGTGCCATGTCAAGCTGGGAGGATCGAACGGTCCCACAGAATCCGGGAGAAGGGCAGAGAATCCGGGCGTTACGAGGGCTATTCAAGGCACGGATACGGTGATTGAAGAAGACGGACAGTTACTACTTTTCCAAACCCAGGTTAGCGGACCGGGTATGGAAAAGTGAGGGACTAGTTGATGGGGTGAGGACCCCGGCCCAAGAAAGATTGGCCCAAAGAAGAGAGCCCAAGGCGGGAAAGGTGGGCTAGCATCGGGAGAACCCGGAGGGTGCTTGGGCCGAGTCCAGGAATCGGCCCGGCCAGCCCAAGTATGGGGACCTAGCTCAGGATTGCTAAAGAAGAGCCCAGCAGGAGCTTGGGCCGAGGGCGAGGAGCCGGCCAGACCCCAAGCCCAGGGAAAGACTCGGCTCAAGGAGCCGTTAAGATCATCAAAGAGACTCTTAAACAGGGAACCGTCAGAGCATTAAAAGATTAGACTTGGTCCGGCTGTTATGAGCTTGAGAGAGCCGTTGGCCGACTCAGTAAAGGCGACCAACGGCTCGATATTTTAATTAGTCTTGAAGTCGGCAATTAAGGGCTTTCAAGTCAGTGGGGGAGGAGCCGCTATATAAAGGCTCCTCCACTCTTGTAGAGGTAGACACGAGAGAGGACCCGGAGAGGAATAGAAGAGATTCTAAGCAAGCACTTTCTTCCTTTTGAGACACTCATTTTATTGAAAGGTGTATCCTCCAGCTAAAGGTTGTGTTGGACCTCCTTGGGCCTGAAAACCCAAAAACCATCAGGAAGTTAAAAATATTATTATATTAAATAATTTAAAATATTTTAGTTTTTCTATTTTTTATTTTATATTTATAATAACAAAAAAATTTTCCGTGCATCGCGCGGTGAATTACTAGTTAAGAATATAATCGGACTAAATTGTAAGTTGAGAATTAAAATGATAAAATTAACATATTTTAAAGAGTATTTGGATAATTTCCTTATTCTAAAAATGTTAAAGAAAAGTTAATTTATCACATTCATCAATAGAAAAAAGAGAGCTAAAATAGCCAAAAAGAGTGACCAAGTGGGTAAAGTAAATTCTCATAACTGATCAAGATATCTTTTCGATGTGTCAAGTGTGTCACTCTGTTCTATTACCTTACATTGGCATTTTTAATAATGAGTTTTAAATGGAGTTATGTAAGATAATAATCTAATTATCATTTATTCATTTACATATTATTATCATCATAAAAGCATATCAGTCCTTTACAGGGCGTTTGGTTGAAGGGAATTTAAATTCCCTTCCCACTTAATTCCCACATAATTCTAAAGCCACAAAATTCCCTTATTTGGTTGAAAGGAATTGCAATTCTCCATTTTCATGGAACTAAAATCCCATGGTCCCCCTGTGATTTTAATTCCTGGGATTTTAGGAAGAAAAAAAGTTAGTGATGAGTCAAAATTACCCCTTCCTTTTTTAACCTAAAATTAATGCCTAATAACACCAATGGACATTTTTGACTTTATACTACTTATTCATTTTCAATTATCATGTATACCAAACATTGGAATTGAAATTCCCAGTAATTATATTCTCGTAAACCAAACACTGGAATTTAAATTCCCACTTTATTCCTAGTAATTCATCTCCCATGGAATTGCAATTACTTTCCCACGTAATTCCCCTCTCCAACAAAACGCCCTGTTAGGTGTTTTGCTCGAGGTACTTTTTATTCAACCATTATTGTTGAACATGTTCTTGTGGATAGAGAAATTAATAGTTTATTTAAGGAATAAATTTAGAATAGGTAGTAAAAATTAATACATTTTAAAGCATCTTAATAAAGAAATATGATTTACCTTTAAAATGAACAATTGTCACTACAAAAAAACGCGGAAATAACGACCGACTTAGCGACGGAATAGCGACAACTTAGTGACCGATTTAAATTTTTTGTGAAATAGAACTATAGCGACGGACTAGCTACGGATTGGCGACGGAACATTGTTGTCATTAAATACGTAGCTATTATTAGCGGGAATTTTTGGCGCAAACTTAGAGAGAGAGATTAGCGACGGATTTGCGACGAAAATTTCGCGGGTTAATTTTTTATTTTTAATAGCTACAGACTAGCGACGGAAATAAAGTTCCGTTGCCAATCTTTCAAGTGGCATGTATCCTGATTCAAGTCTAGCGACGGATACGGATATCCGTCGCTAAAATTTGAACGGGTTAAGAAATCTTAGCGACGGATATGTGGATCCGTCGCTATATAACGACGGACTGTGATATCCGTCGCTAAGATTTCTAAGATAGTTTTTGGGTATCGTTTGTATAGCAACGGACTGACAAATCCGTCGCTAAGATGTCTACATGGTTTTTCGGAAGATTTCCTTAGCAACGGACTGTTATGTCTGTCGTTAAATGTTTAAACCAATTTTTTTAAAAGATTTCTTAGCGACTGATTTTTCTAATTCGTCGCTAGGAGTAG